>NC_088413.1:75674940-75807440 GCF_034236695.1 Oncorhynchus nerka
CCAGTTCGTAGCTGGATTCTTCACCAATCTTTTATACCTTCTCCAGAACATAAATATTGTTCGGACCTCCAGTTCTGTGAGGTGGAAGAAATTCCTTTGTTCTCTTCTGTGAAAATTCACTCTGTCTCTATACTGTGGCCATGAGGAGTTAATCTCCTCCAGGAATTTATGACCTCTCTCTGACCACAGCAGCCTGGGTGTAGGAGACAGGGAGAGGGGGATGGGCCTTGCTGTACCCAAAGAGGGCAACGTCATGACATAGTGAATATGTAGTGAAGATGTCATAAATATTTAGTGAATATGTAATGAACATGTCATAAATATGTAGTGAATATGTAGTAAGAATGTAGTAAATATGTAGTGAACATGTGATTAATATGTAGTGAACATGTCATAAATATTTAGTGAATATTGTCACGCCCTGGTCTTAGTATTTTGTGTTTTCTTTATTATTTTGGTCAGGCCAGGGTGTGACATGGGTTTATGATGTGGTGTGTTTAGTCTTGTTTTTTTTGTAGGCATTGGGATTGTGGTATAGTGGGGTTATCTAGAAAAGTCTATGGTTGCCTGAAGTGGTTCTCAATCAGAGGCAGGTGTTTATCGTTGTCTCTGATTGGGAACCATATTTAGGCAGCCATATTCTTTGAGTGTTTCGTGGGTGATTGTTCCTGTCTCTGTGTTTGTTTGCACCAGATAGGCTGTTTAGGTTTTCACGTTACGTTTCTTGTTTTGTATTGTTCGTGTTTATTCGTTTATTAAACATGTATCAAAATTACCACGCTGCATTTTGGTCCTCCTCTCCTTCACCGCAAGAAAACCGTAACAAATATGTAGTGAACATGCCATAAATATGTAGGGGAATATGTAATGAACGTGTACAGAACATGTGGTGAATAGGTAGTGAACATGTAGTGAATGTGTGGTAAATATGTAATAAATATGTAGTAAATATGTAGTGAACATGTCATAAATATGTAGTGAATATGTAGTGAACATGTCATAAATATGTAGTGAATATGTAGTGAATATGTAGTGAATATGTAGTGAATATGTAGTAAATATGTAGTGAATATGTAGTAAATATGCAGTGAATATGTAGTGAATATGTAGTGAATATGTAGTGAATATGTAGTGGATATGTAGTGAATATGTAGTGAACATGTCATAAATATGTAGTGAATATGTAGTGAACATGTCATAAATATGTAGTGAATATGTAGTGAATATGTAGTGAACATGTCATAAATATGTAGTGAATATGTAGTGAATATGTAGTGAATATGTAGTGGATATGTAGTGAATATGTAGTGAATATGTAGTGAATATGTAGTGAATATGTATTGGATATGTAGTGAATATGTAGTGAATATGTAGTGAACATGTCATAAATATGTAGTGAATATGTAGTGAATATGTAGTGAATATGTAGTGAATATGTAGTGAATATGTAGTGAATATGTAGTAAATATGTATTGAATATGTAGTGAATATGTAGTGACATGTAAGTGGAATGCTAGTTCATTTAGTTTTCTATATCCAGTATAGAGTAACGTTATGCCTCAGAGTTTAGGTTTACAATTTACATCAATTTCTAGATCCATTATAGCCTAACGTTACAACTCAGAGTTTAGGTTACAATTTTACAACAACAAAAAAATAAAAAAATAAAGCAAAATTAGAACAAGACAGCTACAGGTTTCTTTCATCAAATGAATTTGCCAATAGAGAATTGGCCGCTGCGTTTACTAGTCTCTCACACACAGGGTACTGTTCCAGATCTACAGGTCTGCTTCAGTTACAACATTTTTCATATGGTCTCTTAGACATCTACACAGTACACTCTTCTCCACATACTCTGCACAGCAGAACTGTGAGAAAGCACCAGAGTGATATGTGCTCTGCGTAACAACCCAATCTAGATGAGCATGAACCCACACACATCACCCAGGGAGGGCAACATAGTGACTACGCAACCGGCTGATGACACATTTATAACACAAGTGTTCGAAAACATTTTCGAAAACAAATCATCCTTTGTGTCTGAATATTTTGTGGCATTCATATGAATGTTTGAGCCGGGGCTCATTAACGGAATGACAAGCAGATTAATGATTTGTCTACTGTCTTGATTGTCTTTGGAATATAACACTAATTACATATAGGTTCAATCAAAATACAGTGAACCTGTCAGTGCCAATTAATAGTTACATAGTGACTTCAAGGAAATGTTGAGATATCAGTTCCTTGTCGGAAACGAGTCAACACTTTAACCTGAGGGATGTCTTCGTCTTTGGAATCATTTTTAACATGCAGGAACAGCCCACATTTGATCTGTTCCCCCTTCATTGCAAAATAGTGTTTTAATTAATCAATTATTTTGTTTCATGTGAATATATTTAGTATAGTTTTATCTAAAAAGGATAACTTATTAAATGTTTTAAAATCAGTATTTAAAAAAAAAAAGAAATTCACTGAGGAGGATGGTCCTCCACTTCCATCTCTGAGGAGCCCCGACTGGTCTTCTCCTTTGGAATAATTTTTATCATGGAGGAACAGCCTACACTTTCTCAGTTCTTCCTGTGTCAATAAACAATCACCTGGAGAGAGATGTCTAAAGAGCTTCTGGCTGGGCCTTGGCCCTGGCTTGCTTAGAAGCCCTAGACTCACCTGTAACAACACACACAGAGGAGTGCCATAGTTGAGGATGAATGAAGCATTGTCTGTTCCCCTGAATGGCAGTGTTGTCTCCCTGCTCTTGTTTTTCACTGACATTGGAATGTCTCTTCTCCATTTCAGGGAGGGTGCTTATCATTGGACATCCTGTGTTTTTTAGTTGTAAAGATGTTCAGTGTCTGGTTCATGGCCAACCAAAAGTGTCTGGCTTCGTTCACTGCCCTGGTAAAGAACTGCTATCCATTTAGTAATGCTGGTCTTAAAGCTAGGTGTACAATAGTCAGTCAATACAGTCTCAACCATTAAGTAAGTACTTTTTTTATTGCATAATCCGGCTAGAACAATGAAATTTGGCATTTTATTAGGATCCCCATTAGCTGTTGCGAAAGCAGCAGCTACTCTTCCTGCGGTCCACACGACACATCACATAGTACAGAACATTAATAGACAAGATCAGCTCAAGGATAGAACTACATAAATAAAAGCACGTAGCCTACATATCAATGCATACACACAAACTATCTATGTCAAATAGGGGAGAGGCGTTGTGCGGCGTGAGGTGTTGCTTTATCTGTTTTTTGAAACCAAGTTTTCTGTTCATTTGAGCAATATGAGATGCCAGTTCCATGCAATAAAGCCTCTATATAACACTGTACACTTTCTTGAAATTGTTCTGGATTTGGGGTACTGTGAAAAGACCCCTGGTGGCATGTCTGGTGGAGTAAGTGTGTGTGTCAGAGCTGTGTGTATGCAGATAATGTGGAATTTTCAACACATTAATGTTTCTTATATATATAAAAAAGGAAGTGATGCAGTCAAATATGCCCATCAGAAGTGACTCTCCATAAAAACACTTGGAGCCAACAGAACACACCATTCAGCATATTGCATATTGCCGTACATCACTCAAATCTTACACATAAACCCCATGGGACATTATAAGTGGTGTTAAAACAGTAATAATGTGAGTTTTATATTACAGTAAATACTCACATTACCCACAATACCCACACAAGTCAAAGATTCTAAGTGGTGCGCTTCCCAACCCTCACGATTTTAGGAAAGGGTCTATCACACTCCATCACTCCATCACTCCGTCACTCCATCACTCCATCACTCCATCACTCCATCAGTAAACTTTCAAGAAATGGAAGCACACGGCAGCACTGCTATGAAGTAGATGTTGTTCATTACTCCCCTCCGTGGGGAAGGCGGTCATTCGATCTCCGCTCTGCTTGCTTTTAGCTACGACTCCAACTATCTGTCCTCATCAGGGATTTCAGTTTTCGCTTGGGCTGTTCTCATGTAGCCTGGTTAAAACAGAAGGAACACTGTGCTCACCAGTGAAACAATGGTGAGTGAAATATTCAGTCAGGTTTAACCAGGCTAGCTCTGATGATGCCCACCATCCCAATGCTGATGTTATTTTGCTTACAGCCAAGAAGTGGAGATGAAAAGTGAGATTGTGAAATAAGCAGCAGTCCCCAGTAGAACAGTGGGCAGAACTGGGGTTTTGCTTGTGCAGCCCTCACAGATCAACTTTGAGTTTTCTGTACCTGAACTGAACTGCTGAGAGTTTATCAGTTGGAGTAAGAAGGAGGGAATATAGGGAGGGAAGGAGTTTTAACATGGGTGTTGTGAGTGTTACATGAACATGACAGCATTCACAGATTGACACACACACACACACACACACACACACACACACACACACACACACACACACACACACACACACACACACACACACACACACACACACACACACACACACACACACACACAAAATAGGTCTACCCCCTGCATAAATGCCACCGCAACTCAGAGTATGGCAATATATTCAAGATGGGGCTGATCCCGATTTAGGAATGTATGCCTTTTCTACGAACGTCATTCAAACGCACTTCTCAGTATTTGGTTTTCAGACTTATCTCATTCAGTTGCATAACGTGCTCTGTTGGTGTACAAGGTACCTTGTGAACTCTGAATAAATTTCACTCAACAGCTAAAAACCTCCCACTTGCTGGCCAACACATTTTCTCATGGAGTTTTCATTCAATTTGGTTTTCAGAACATTTATCTTGAGTCATCCCTTTAAATACGATGCACCTTTAATTATAATTTTGTCAACAGACTCAATAGAATATATGGAGAGAACAGTTTCAGAATATTGGGATAAATGAAAGAAAGCCATCTAAATACTGTGTATGCATATCCAACTCCATTTCAGCACCAAATGTCAGATTTCAAAATATCCTGATCTTGTAGATTATTTAGGCACATTTTAGATTTAGGAAAATATGTATTTTATTTGACCAGGGAAGTCAGTTAAGAACAAATTCTTATTTACAATGACAGCCTACCCCAGCCAAACCCTCCCGTAACCCGGACGACACTGGGCCATTTGTGCGCCGCCCTATGGGACTTCCAATTACAGCAGGTTGTGATACAGCCTGGAATTGAACCAGGGTCTGTAGTGACACCTCTATTACTGAGATGCAGTGTCTTAGACCGCTGTGCCAATTGGGTTCTATAGACAGAAACTAAAACAGGAAATGCCCGTGCTCAGGTCTGTTCAATGTTGGTCCGACCAATCTGATTCCACACTTCAAGATTGCTTCGATCATGTGGACTGGGATATGTTCCGGATAGCATCGAACAACAACATTGATGTATATGCTGATCCGGTGAGCGAGTTTATTAGCAAGTGCATCGGTGATATTGTACCCGCGAATATTAAAACCTTCCCAAACCAGAAACCGTGGATTGATGGCAGCATTCGTGCAAAATTGAAAGCGCGAACCACTGCTTTTAATCAGGGATAGGCGACCAGAAACATGACCGAATACAAACAGTGTAGCTATTCCTTTCGCAAACAATCAAACAAGCTAAGCGTCAGTATAGAGACAAAGTAGAGTCACAATTCAACGGCTCAGACACGAGAAGTGTGTGTCAGGGTCTACAGTCAATCACGCACTACAAAAAGACCAGCCCCGTTGCGGACCACTATGTCTTGCTCTCAAATCAACTAAACAGCTTCTTTGCTCGCTTTGAGGACAATACAGTGCCACCGACACGGCCCGCTACCAAAATCTGCGTGCTCTCCTTCACCGCAGCCAACTTGAGTAAAACATTTAAACGTGTTAACCCTCGCAAGGCTGCCGGATCAGATGGCATCCCTAGCCGCGTCCTCAGAGCATGCGCAGACCAGCTGGCTGGTGTGTTTACGGACATATTCAATCAATCCCTATCCCAGTCTGCTGTTCCCACATGCTTCAAGAGGGCCACCATTGTTCCTGTTCCCAAGAAAGCTAAGGTAACTGAGCTAAACTTCCGTCATCATGAAGTGCTTTGAGAGACTAGTCAAGGATCCTATCACCTCTACCCTACCTGACACCCTAGACCCACTCCAATTTGCTTACCACCCCAATAGGTCCACAGATGACGCAATCACAATCACACTGCACAGTGCCCTAACCCATCTGGATAAGAGGAATACCTATGTAAGAATGCTGTTCATCGACTACAGCTCAGCATTTTACACCATAGTACCCTCCAAACTCGTCATTAAGCCCGAGACCCTGGGTCTCGACCCAGCCCTGTGCAACTGGGTCCTGGACTTTCTGACGAGATGCCCCCAGGTGGTGAGGGTAGGAAACAACATGTCCACCCCGCTGATCCTCAACACTGGGGCCCCACAAGGGTGCGTTCTCAGCCCTCTCCTGTACTCACGGTTCACCCATGACTGCGTGGCCATGCACGCCTCCAACTCCATCATCAAGTTTTCAGACGACACTACAGCGGTAGGCTTGATTATCAACAACGGCGAGACGGCCTACAGGGAGGAGGTGAGGGCCCTCAGAATGTGATGTCAGGAAAATAACCTCACACTCAACGTCAACAAAACAAAGGAGATGATCGTGGACTTCAGGAAACGGCAGAGAGAGCACCCCCCTATCCACTTCGATGGGAAAGTAGTGGAGAAGGTGGAAAGTTTTAAGTTCCTTGGCGTACACATCACGCACAAACTGAAATGGTCCACCCACACAGACAGCGTGGTGAAAACGGCGCAACAGCGCCTCTTCAACCTCAGGAGGCTGAAGAAATTAGTGAGGTTTGCACAGCGCATCACCGTGGGCAAACTACCTTCCCTCCAGAACACCTACACCAAAAAGATCATCAATGACAACAACCACCCGAGCCACTGCCTGTTCACCCCGCTATCATTCAGAAGGTGAGGTCAGTACAGGTGCATCAAAGCTGGGACCGAGAGACTGAAAAACAGCTTCTATCTCAAGGCCATCAGACTGTTGAACAACCATCACTAACAGGGGCTGCTGCAACATACTGACTCAAATCTCTAACCACTTAATAATTAAAAATTGGATGTAATAAATGTTTCACTAGTCACAATGCCACTTTATATAATGTTTACATAACCTACATTACTCATCTCATATGTATATACTGTACACTATACCATCTACTACATATTGCCTATGCCGTTCTGCCATCGCTCATCCATATATTTATATGTGCATATTCTTATTCATTCCTTTACACTTGTGTGTATAAGGTAGTTGTTGTGAAATTGTTAGATTACTTGTTAGATATTACTGCATGGTCGCAACTAGAAGCACAAGCATTTAGCTACACTCGCATTAACATCTGCTAACCATGTGTATGTGACCAATAACGTTTGATTTGATTTGAATAAAAAAATATAGTGGTTTGATTCATCCTGAAAGTTGTCATATTCAAGTTCAATCCATGAAAAATTAGAAATGGTAAAAAAGTGTACAATAGGGGTTGAACAATAATCCTGTAAATCTGCCTTAATTCTCACTAATCATGGAACTGTATGACAGCAGTCCAGTTGTGGTGAACCGTGCGCCAGGCTCCAGGTTTAACCTGCTACGTGTGGTCTGAGTTCTATAATGATTCAAATAGGCTACGTGATCCACTATTGCTAGCGACCCTCAGGAACAATTTACAAGGACGTGATAGAGGAAAGAAAGGTAAATGGAATGATGCAAAAATAAATGTGTGTGGATATTACTGACGGTGGCTAATATTTAACATGATACAAATGGTAAAATAAAACAGAGATCAGCCCAGGCATATAATGAAAACATTAGAAAGCGCATGCATCACCTCGACAGGTTCAGTGCTACAGAAACCTATAGCTTGGATCCCCACATTTCATCCACACAAATTACGAGAGCACTAATTTACCTAGCTCTTATCAATAGAGATGGTAAATCACAGTGCATGGAGAACACAGGAGGTTAGTGCCACATTAATTGGGGAGGATATGCTTGTTGTCGTGTCTTTGGCATCATAACCTGAAGATGAATCTTTATCAAAAATTCTCTGTAATTATTATTACGTGATTAAACTACTTAATCACGTAACTGTAATTAACTAGGAAGTCGTGCCACCAAGGAATATATTCAGATTAAAAAGTTATAATTTTCCTAATATATCTTTCAGATATTTTAATATCTGATCACTTAGTCTTCTGATTAATGAATTATTCTTTACCTTTAGATGTTTCGGCGGTTGTCGGTCTTCGTGTTCAATGATACCGAATTCCTAGTTGCAGACTAGTAATTAATATCAAAGACTTGTTCTTATTCTGTCGGTATCGATAGTCTAAGAGTTTAACCACGTGGGATGGTTAAAAGATTCATCAATCTACTCAAGCCTTATTTCCCTCTGTGAAAGAGGTACTGGTCTCGTCTCAACCCTTAGCCCTCTCGTAATTGAGGTAAGCTCGGTCTGAAGTGGGAAAACCCAGGTGGGGGTTTTATTCGGAACATAGAAAAGGGCTGTCCCATGACACCAGGTCCTGTCTATGCTCCTGGGGGTGTTCCCATGACACCAGGTCCTGTCCTTGCTCCTGGGGCTGTTCCCATGACGCCAGGTCCTGTCTGTGCTCCTGGGGGCGGGCCAATGACTTAGTGAAACTCTAAACAGAAATACAATTCTCTCACATTAATATCATTACATAGCATCACATCATTTCACAAATAGTTCCATCTTTACTCATTCATTTTATACAACAATTAGATGTAAGCCTCATAACTGAGGCTATTGTATAAAACAGCGTTATGGTAATGTAGCCATATTGTCTTCTCATGAGTTTCACAAAATTGTACCAAACGGACCAGTTCGTAGCTGGATTCTTCGCCAATCTTTTATACGTTCTCCAGAACATAAATATTGTGCGGACCTCCAGTTCTGTGAGGTGGAAGAATTTCCTTTATTCTCTCTATGAAAACTCACTCTCTCTCTATACTCTGGCCATGAGGAGGGTATCTCCTCTAGGAATTTCCGACCTCTCTGACCACAGCAGCCTGGGTGTAGGAGACAGAGGTAGGGGGTTTGTGCAGAGGGAGGGGGAATAGTGCTCGCTGTACCCAAAGAGGGCAACGTCATGACATCGTGTTAATGGCTGGTGTGGAACGGTATCAAATACATGAGTTCCATTTGTTTGATGCCATTCCATTAGCTCTCTCCAGAAAGGATTATAAGCCTTCATTACCTCAGCAGCCTCCACTGATGGAGAATGGTGTTATTTACAGTATATCTGGAAAAATAAAGTAGATGCCTTTTCCAAGCTGAGGCCTATTCATGTGTTTTCAATAGTGTGTATACATGATTAAGGGCTTGACATAATGCTGCCCATTCTGAATCCAATTCCCATCTATTTACCGAATATCATGACCTAACCCGTTATCCATGACGCGGCGCTGCTAAGTGACGTCAAGATCCACATCTGTCAAACTGTTTGCTAAGTGACGTCAAGATCCACATCTGTCAAACTGTTTGCTAAGTGACGTCAAGATCCACATCTGTCAAACTGTTTGCTAAGCGACGTCAAGATCCGCATCTGTCAAACTGTTTGCTAAGTGACGTCAAGATCCACATCTGTCAAACTGTTTCCTAAGCGACGTCAAGATCCACATCTGTCAAACTGTTTGCTAAGTGACGTCAAGATCCGCATCTGTCAAACTGTTTGCTAAGCGACGTCAAGATCCGCATCTGTCAAACTGTTTGCTAAGCGACGTCAAGATCCACATCTGTCAAACTGTTTCCTAAGCGACGTCAAGATCCGCATCTGTCAAACTGTTTCCTAAGTGACGTCAAGATCCACATCTGTCAAACTGTTTCCTAAGTGACGTCAAGATCCACATCTGTCAAACTGTTTCCACAAGATCTGTCAAACTGTTTCCTAAGCGACGTCAAGATCCACATCTGTCAAACTGTTTCCTAAGCGACGTCAAGATCCACATCTGTCAAACTGTTTCCTAAGCGACGTCAAGATCCACATCTGTCAAACTGTTTCCTAAGCGACGTCAAGATCCACATCTGTCAAACTGTTTGCTAAGCGACGTCAAGATCCACATCTGTCAAGCTGTTCACGGTTCATTCATATTAAACCATAGTTTACTGGGCTGTAGGAAAGAACTGTGACTGATTAGAGCCTAAACCGTTTGCCAAGCGCCCAACCTGACTCCATGCCGCTCTCTATCAGTGAAGGATAGGAGGAGAAAGGGAGGAAGGAGGAAGAGGAGGCAGAGAAGAGTAGCTACCACTTGGCTTCATACTTGTTAATTCTTGCATTGATTAATTGTATCATGGTGCACAGGTGACTTGAAAGTTATGGTTTTAATCGTGCTCAATATGCACAATGAGCAAGTGTTGTTTTTTGTGTGTTTTTTTTGTGCCGGCTTCTCTGACAGCTTGATGATGTGAGATAATAAAATACAGTTTGTGTTTGTCAGAGCTGCGTTTACTTTAGATACAACCTGATATGTGATCGACAGGTTGGAAAGGAAAACGCTCGACAGGTTACAGGGCTGTTTGTTGAGTCGGTTGTTTAGTCTTTTGACGTGTTCTTGGGAAACATACAGTAGCTACAGAGGTGCGCCTCTGACTATACGCAGACAACGCTCTGCACATAATGCCCCGCAGACGGTTTTATTTAAAAAATGTTTTGGAACTCAGTTGGGGACTGAACTTACTGTTAACCCTTATGCTTTTCTGAAAAATAATTCCATCCATTGTGGTATAGGACAGTTTGACGGTTTAACAGTTTAAAACAAGACTCAAGACAGTCAAAGAATCATGTAAAAACAGCCAAAACTTAATTTTGTCTTGTCAGACCTTTCAGAAAGAAGAAATACAAGAACATTTGATTTCAAAAACTCAATATTTAAGAACTATTTGTTAAACATATTTCCCTTCTCACAAACAAGCATTTTCTGTTGGAGCTCATTTTTGAGTGTTCGTGTCAGAGATCTGCAGCTCTCAAACTGAGAAGGAGAGGCTTTGAAAAGCTCCTTTTTACCCAAATATAATTATAAAAGTGCAACCAGAAACAGTCCAAAAAAAATACATCAAAGACACTTGTTTATTCTGGACCTGTGCAAATATCTATACCATCTTTGTGTACAAAATCTACACAGACTTTCCACAACACATAAGTGTGTCCACATTTTGAAGTTAGGTTCATGACCCTAAATTGAGGAAAAGTAATAATTTCATGGAGAAAAAGAGAGGTTACCTAGTGTTTTAGACCACTCAAAAGTGGAAATGAGTCAAATTGACCCGCAACATAATCGGAGGGTTAAGAGTTAGAATAGTAGAATACAAAAGGTTGTGCATCAGTAGTTTTTCACTTGTTATTTCAGTCACTGACTATAACTCAATTCGCCCATGTGTCATACTTTTTTTTTGATTGCTAAGTAAGGTGGTCTAGCTAGCAATCTAAACCTTGTGCTAATCATGGCTAAATGACTGATCGGGCATGCAGGGCATGTGCACAGGAGACCTGACCAATTATGTATTTAAACCCTGGATGGCCGATGCTTTGTATTGGCCAATGAGAGGCTTTGAAGCACCATTCAGCCATATTGGCATATTTATTTTTATGGGGAGAGTAACATTAGTACTTAGGAAAATGTTTTTATATACTTTTTAATTTTAAATGTTTAGCTCAAATAATCTAATTTCTAAGTATGCATTAAGGCTGGGATGGGCAACTGGTGGCCGGCCCCGCTGGGATAGGCAACTGGTGGCCGGCCCCGCTGGGATGGGCAACTGGTGGCCGGCCCCGCTGGGATGGGCAACTGGTGGCCGGCCCCGCTGGGATGGGCAACTGGTGGCCGGCCCCGCTGGGATGGGCAACTGGTGGCCGGCCCCGCTGGGATGGGCAACTGGTGGCCGGCCCCACTGGGATGGGCAACTGGTGGCCGGCCCCTCTGGGATGGGCAACTGGTGGCCGGCCCCACTGACCCCCTTTTGAAGGACCTCGGATCAACTCTTAGCATCAGCAGTTTTTCTCTTCTCACTGACAGTCAGTTAATTAGCCCATGTCAGATCAAATGTTTTAGATTGCTACATTAGCTTAGCAGCCAGCTTTCTAAACTTGTGGTCGAATAACCGGCTGAGGGGCCCCCATTGATTTTGTTAGTCAGTCTTACTCAGATATCATGTGGAAGTTTTAAAGCAAGTGCTTTATAAACTGAAAACATTTCTCTCCGTCTCATTGCAAAATTTGTAGAATTCCGTGAAATTTGTTATGAAAATGCAAAATCTTCTCTCGTCCCCATGTAAACATGTGTAGAATTGCAGCCACTTGCTTTAAAACGTCAACATTCCATCTACACTTCATGGCAATATTGCACCTAATTAACTATAAGAAAGGATCTCCAGTGTCAAGATGGGGATACTAAAATGTTCTGCTCTCAGTGTGGGAGGAGCAACTGTGGCCCCACCCACATCAAAGTTGCACATCCTTGCACAAAGGTGTCTGTAACAGAACAAATGTAGACATTTATAAATGTATTTCTATAGCTTCCAAAATATATTTTACAATGGATGGGGGAGTGCCAAGATGGAGGAACGGTGGCTTCAACACAATGGTAGGGGAGTACCAAGGTGGAGGAACGGTGGCTTCAACACAATGGTAGGGGAGTACCAAGATGGAGGAACGGTGGCTTCAACACAATGGTAGGGGAGTACCAAGGTGGAGGAACGGTGGCTTCAACACAATGGTAGGGGAGTACCAAGGTGGAGGAACGGTGGCTTCAACACAATGGTAGGGGAGTACCAAGGTGGAGGAACGGTGGCTTCAACACAATGGTAGGGGAGTACCAAGGTGGAGGAACGGTGGCTTCAACACAATGGTAGGGGAGTACCAAGATGGAGGAACGGTGGCTTCAACACAATGGTAGGGGAGTACCAAGATGGAGGAACGGTGGCTTCAACACAATGGTAGGGGAGTACCAAGGTGGAGGAACGGTGGCTTCAACACAATGGTAGGGGAGTACCAAGGTGGAGGAACGGTGGCTTCAACACAATGGTAGGGGAGTACCAAGGTGGAGGAACGGTGGCTTCAACACAATGGTAGGGGAGTACCAAGATGGAGGAACGGTGGCTTCAAAACAGCGCCCTGTCAGTCATTTAGTGTATATATAAATCATTGGTCCTGGCCTCTTGTTGGAGCTAACTGGTTGGACCAATCAAGATTTGAGAACGCATTTCCATTCCCTCTTTTGTCCACTAGGTGGCCTCATACAACAGCCAATGCAGTGGTCCTATTCTACTGGCATTTTGGGAAATGCTGTCCACTATCTCAATCAAAAGCTATTAAGCACATTAGTAGAGTTGCAGCCCATCTGATGGGTGGATGCGTTAGTTTTCCTCTAATGTTGGTTGGCCAACGCAAAATAATATAACACTGTCATTCAACTCAAGTTGTGTTCCAAACTATGCCGCACACAGAGGACTGCTGAAGGGAGAACAGCTCATTTGATTTATTTGATTGATTTCACCTTTATTTAACCAGGTAGGCTAGTTGGGAACACCTTTATTTAACCAGGTAGGCTAGTTGGGAACACCTTTATTTAACCAGGTAGGCTAGTTGGGAACAAGTTCTCATTTACAACTGCGATGGCCAAGATAAAGCACAGCAGTTCGACACATACAACAACACAGAGTTACACATGGAATAAACAAACATACAGTCAATAATACAGTAGAAAAAAGAAAAATCTATATACAGTGAGGGCAAATGAGGTAAAATAAGGGAGTTAAGGCAATAAATAGGCCATGGTGGAAAAGTAATTACAATATAGCAATTAGACACTGGAATGGTAGATGTGCAGAAGATGAATGTGCAAATAGGGACACTGGGGTGGATAATAATGGTCGGAACGGCGCAAATGGAATGGAATCAAACACCTGGATATCATGTGTTTTATGTATTTGATACCATTCCTAGAACTCCACTCCAGTCATTACCACAAGCCCATTCTCCCCACCAACCTCCTGTGATGCTGTACATGTATGTTTACCATCATCTCAACCATACCCTAACAGGAAAAAACACGTGATTTCGCATGTGGAAATCACATAATTTCACGTGAAATTTCACATGTAAAATCATGTGAACACATGTGTTTTGGATCACTTTATATGTGCATTTTTTTTTCATGTGTAGTTTCATGTTTCTTTACATGTTTCTTTACATGTTTCTTTACATGTTGCCCCATAACTTCACATGTAATCGCATGAAGACATGTGCTTTTTGGAACACTTCACATGCGATCATGTCAAATTCATGTGGTTTTTGGAACACTTCACATGCGATCATGTCAAATTCATGTGGTTTTTCCATCTGGCGTTTCACCTTCAGAGAGAAAAGCATGCTGCCCCAAAAAGGGGACAGCTAAACCAAGACGAGATTGTTTCAAAGAAGATGTTTGGGGGATTTGCTTCATCACCTTCTGATAGATGCTTCTATATTTGTACAGTTTTAATTGATTAAATCCCATTCGGAGTTGTCATTCTCTCTCAGTCTGGTCTCTTGTGATCTCACTCATGATGACACAATGAACGCGAGACAATGACTTGGCGAAATATATGAAGATGACAAGAGTTCAGAATGAGATTGGGGGTTTGCAGTGTCATAGATCGAGTGTCTATCCACTGACATCACAGAGATAAACACCTGTAAACTCGGTGGAAGAAATGACTCAAGAGTCTCAGAAGACATTCGGGAAAAGGACATGGTTACCATGTTATCACAAAGCAACATACTTGTACAGTGAGAAATCATATTTCTTCTCTCAAAGAAAATCTATGTGGAGATACCACTGTTGTTATATTAATTTTTTAAAAGCATTTCACCACCCACTGTTCATTCATTCTTAACCATATTATATACAGTAGAACAGTGTTTCTCCCAAACCTCCACTCTGGGACCCCAAGACATTCCACTCTCTAGTTCGGTGATGGTTCAAGATTGACATACTCGGTTTACAACGGATGTCCTAAACTGTATACCGTAGTCAATCGTGATCAAAAGCACATCCTTAGGGCGCAGGACCAACAAAAACACACATAATCTCCGCCACGTACCTATATTCCGATTTTTTTTAAAATTGACAATTAAAACAACGTTCAGATCCTGCAAAGTTGACCTGACGAAGAGTCTTAAAGGATCTAAATGTAGTTTGTTAGTGAATAAAGGGATGTGGCAGACATTATAAGGGTTTTTAAAGGTACGGGGAGGAGCTTATGAGGGTTTTTAAAGGTACGGGGAGGAGCTTATGAGGGTTTTTAAAGGTACGGGGAGGAGCTTATGAGGGTTTTTAAAGGTACAGGGAGGAGCTTATGAGGGTTTTTAAAGGTACGGGGAGGACATTATGAGGGTTTTTAAAGGTACGGGGAGGAGCTTATGAGGGTTTATAAAGGTACGGGGAGGAGCTTATGAGGGTTTTAAAGGTACGGGGGAGGAGGTTTTAAAGGTGCAGGGGAGGACATTATGAGGGTTTTTAAAGGTACGGGGAGGACATTTGAGGGTTTTTAAAGGTACGGGAGGATATTATGAGGGTTTTTAAAGGAACGGGAGGACATTAAGAGGGTTTTTAAAGGTAGGGGGAGGAGCTTATGAGGGTTTTTAAAGGTACGGGAGGACATTATGAGGGGACAGGGAGGAGCTTATGAGGGTTTTTAAAGGTACGGGAGGACATTATGAGGGTTTTTAAAGGTACGGGGAGGAGCTTATGAGGGTTTTAAAGGTACGGGGAGGAGATTATGAGGGTTTTTAAAGGTACGGGAGGAGCTTATGAGGGTTTTTAGGGGAGGACAAAGGTGCGGGAGGACATTATGAGGGTTTTTAAAGGTACGGGGAGGACATTATGAGGGTTTTTAAAGGTACGGGGAGGACATTATGAGGGTTTTTAAAGGTACGGGGAGGACATTATGAGGGTTTTTAAAGGTACGGGGAGGACATTATGAGGGTTTTAAAGGTGCGGGGGAGGACATTAAGAGGGTTTTAAAGGTACGGGGAGGACATTATGAGGGTTTTTAAAGGTACGGGGAGGAGCTTATGAGGGTTTTTAAAGGTACGGGGAGGACATTATGAGGGTTTTTAAAGGTACGGGGAGGAGCTTATGAGGGTTTTTAAAGGTACGGGGAGGAGCTTATGAGGGTTTTTAAAGGTACGGGGAGGAGCTTATGGGGGGTTTTAAAGGTACGGGGAGGACATTATGAGGGTTTTTAAAGGTACGGGGAGGACATTATGAGGGTTTTTAAAGGTACGGGGAGGACATTATGAGGGTTTTTAAAGGTACGGGGAGGACATTATGAGGGTTTTTAAAGGTATGGGAGGACATAATGAGGGTTTTTAAAGGTACGGGGAGGAGCTTATGCAGGTTTTTAAAGGTACGGGGAGGAGCTTATGAGGGTTTTTAAAGGTACGGGGAGGACATTATGAGGGTTTTTAAAGGTACGGGGAGGACATTATGAGGGTTTTTAAAGGTATGGGGAGGACATTATGAGGTTTTTTAAAGGTACGGGGAGGAGCTTATGCAGGTTTTTAAAGGTACGGGGAGGAGCTTATGAGGGTTTTTAAAGGTACGGGGAGGACATTATGAGGGTTTTTAAAGGTACGGGGAGGAGCTTATGCAGGTTTTTAAAGGTACGGGGAGGAGCTTATGAGAGTTTTTGAAGGCTATGTGGAGCAGTTTATGAGGATTTTTAAAGATACATGGAGGACATTATGAGGATTTTTAAAGGTACGGGAGGACATTATGAGGCTTTTTAAAGGTACGGGGAGGAGCTTATGAGGGTTTTTAAAGGTACGGGGAGGACATTATGAGGGTTTTTAAAGGTACGGGGAGGACATTATGAGGGTTTTTAAAGGTACGGGGAGGAGCTTATGCGTGTTTTTAAAGGTACGGGGAGGAGCTTATGAGAGTTTTTGAAGGCTATGTGGAGCAGTTTATGAGGATTTTTAAAGATACATGGAGGAGATTATGAGGGTTTTTAAAGGTAAGTGAGGGAGATTATGAGTGTGCGGGCTATACTTCTTCTATACTAAAATGGACAGCTGACCAGTGTAATGGTGATCTATGTTCTATGGACCAACATCCTACTGAATTGGTGAGATCTATGACCTATGGACCAACATTCTACTGTATTGGTGAGATCTATGACCTATGGACCAACATCCTACTGTATTGGTGAGATCTATGTCCTATGGACCAACATCCTACTGTATTGGTGAGATCTATGACCTATGGACCAACATTCTACTGTATTGGTGAGATCTATGACCTATGGACCAACATTCTACTGTATTGGTGAGATCTATGTCCTATGGATCAACATCCTACTGTATTGGTGAGATCTATGACCTATGGACTAACATCCTACTGTATTGGTGAGATCTATGACCTATGGACCAACATTCTACTGTATTGGTGAGATCTATGACCTATGGACCAACATTCTACTGTATTGGTGAGATCTATGTCCTATGGATCAACATCCTACTGTATTGGTGAGATCTATGACCTATGGACCAACATCCTACTGTATTGGTGAGATCTATGACCTATGGACTAACATCCTACTGTATTGGTGAGATCTACGACCTATGGACCAACATCCTACTGTATTGGTGAGATCTATGACCTATGGACCAACATTCTGAGATCTATGACCTATGGACCAACATCCTACTGTATTGGTGAGATCTATGACCTATGGACCAACATCCTACTGTATTGGTGAGATCTATGACCTATGGACTAACATCCTACTGTATTGGTGAGATCTACGACCTATGGACCAACATCCTACTGTATTGGTGAGATCTATGACCTATGGACCAACATCCTACTGTATTGGTGAGATCTATGACCTATGGACCAACATTCTACTGTATTGGTGAGATCTATGTCCTATGGATCAACATCCTACTGTATTGGTGAGATCTATGACCTATGGACTAACATCCCACTGTATTGGTGAGATCTATGACCTATGGACCAACATCCTACTGTATTAATGAGATCTATTCCTTATCGACCAACATCCCTCTGTATTTGTGAGATCTATGCCTTATCGAACAACATCCCACTGTATTTGTGAGATCTATGCCTTATCGACCAACATCCCACTCTATTGGTGAGATCTATGCCTTATCGACCAACATCCCTCTGTATTTGTGAGATCTATGTCCTATGAACCAAAATCCTGTTGTATTTGTAAGATCTATGTTCTATCAAACAACAACCTACTCTATTGGTGAGATCTACAGTTGAAGTCGGATGTTTACATACACTTAGGTTGGAGTCATTAAAACTCATTGTTCAACCACTCAGTTGTGCACTGGGGCCTCCCACTCCTCTTTCTATTCTGGTTAGAGACCGTTTGCGCTGTTCTGTGAAGGGAGAAGTACACAGCGTTGTACAAGATCTTCAGTTTCTTGGAAGTTTCTCGCAAGTTTCTCCGAAAAAGAATAGACTGATGAGTTTCAAAAGAAAGTCCTTTGTTTCTGGCCATTTTGAGCCTGTAATTGAACCCACAAATGCTGATGCTCCATATACACAACCAGTTTAAAGAACGGCAGTTGTATTGCTTCTTTAATCAGAACAACAGTTTTCAGCTGTGCTAACATAATTGCAAAAGTGTTTTCTAATGATCAATTAGCGTTTTAAAATTATAACCCTGGATTAGTTAACACAACGCGCCATTGGAACACAGGAGTGACAGTTGCTGATAATGGGCCTCTGTACACCTATGTACAGTAGATTTTTTTTTAAATATACCATTAAAAATCAGCCATTATAATGGCTGTCGTTGGTGGAAGAAGGTGAGGACCAAGGTGCAGCGTGGTAAGTGCTCATGATTTTTAAAGAAGAAAACGGAGAGACAGCCTGGTGCGGGGGGCTGCCACCGGAGTGCTGGTGCGTGGAGGTGGCACCGGATAGACCGGACCGTGAAGGCACACAGGAGCTCTTGAGCACCGAGCCTGCCCAACTTTACCTGGTTGAATGCTACCCGTAGCCAGGCCAGTGCGGCGAGGTGGAATAGCCCGCACTGGGCTGTGCTGGCGAACCAGGGACACCATCCGTTAGGCTGGTGCCATGTACACCGCCCCGAGGAGACGCACTGGAGACCAGATGCGCTGAGCCAGCTTCATGGCACCTGGCTCGATGCCCACTCTATCCCGGCCGATACGAGGCACTGCAATGTACCGCACCGGGCTATGCACACACACCGGGGACACCGTGCGCCTCACGATATAACACGGTGCCTGCCCGGTCCCCCTGAGTTGGCTCAGAGTGGGCATCGTGTGGTGTCCTACCTGACTTAGCCACACCCCCGTGTGCCTCCCCCCAGGACATTTTTGTGGCTGCCTCTCGGGCTTCCAGCCGCGCTGCCGTGCTGCCTCCTCATACCGCCGCCTCTCAGCTTTCGCTGCCTCCAGCTCTGCCTTGGGTTGGCGATATTCCCCAGCCTGTGTCCAGTGTCCTTTGCCGTCCAGTATCTCCTCCCATGTCCAGGAGTCCTGTGATTCCGGCCGCTGCTGCTGCTTGGTCCTTTCTTGGTGGGTGGTTCTGTAACGGCGGTGGAAGAAGATGAGGACCAAGGTGCAGCGTCGTAAGTGCTCATGATTTTTAATAATAATCCAAACTGAACACTGAATAACAAAACAACAAAGAAACAACCGAAACAGTTCTGTCTGGTGCAAACACACAAAGACTGAAAACAAAGGAACTAAGGTCAGAAAGTGACAGCCATTTCCAGCTACAATAGTCATTGACAACATCAACAATGTCTACACTGTATTTCTGATCAATTTTATGTTATTTTAATGGACCAAAAATGTGCTTTTCTTTCTTTCAAAAACATGGAAAATTCTAAGTGACCTCGAACTTTTGAACGGTAGTGTATGTCCTATGGACCAACATCCTACTTCATTTACTCTTCTTGCATCCAATATTTTATTATCTACAAGAGACACAGTTAGCATAGATTTTGTAATAAAACTGTGGCATGCCCATCTAACAACTTTTGGTTCAAAGAGTTATTCTGGACTACCAAGAGAGAGAGTTCTCTAAAACCTTCCCCAGAATGGTAATGGGCAAAACCGCTGCATTCTGGGAATGTTCTTAGACTGTAAATGATTTGCAGTGTTATACAGTTGATATAACAGAAGCACTTGTGAATAAATCGAGCTTCACTATATATGTACACAATCACAGTCCAGTAGACAGGGAAATCAGTGTCAGATCCTACTAAAATCTGTCCAGTTAGACGCTCAAATTGTTCCCACATTGGAAATTACATGCAAATAGAAGGCCTGTCGGGGACAATGCTAATAACCGTTGCTGGGTATACTAAGCCGGGCGTTTTATGAAGGGAGGGCTATTATTTCAATTCTGTTCTCTTCTAATCTGCACAATTACAGCTGTGTACACTGGGACTACTCCTCTAATGAGCTGGGGTGGTTGGGTTTGTCAGGCCACTCATTGATCTGTGCCTGATTTTGGATGGCAGTGGAAGCAGCTGTGTTTCCCTACCACAATACATCAGTGACACACTATAAGCTGGGAGTAAAACAATCCTTACATAAGGCCACGAAAAACCAGTGTGAATCTGTAGAGAAGGCAGCCAGGGAGGGATCTGTTGAACAGTTGATGCAGGGCCAGGGTTATACATTACTGGTCCCTGTACTTGGCAAACGTGTTGAACAATGCAATATAGCATATGTGTTACAGCACTCCCTTAAAGGGACATTGCGTTCAAATCATGCAAAAATGTTTTTTTTTTCAAGTGTCAAAAGTTGACTAATTTCAAGATTAATTCAGGTCTCACACCAGTGGTTGTGTATATCCAGCTACAGCTCATAGCTGAATCTACAAAACAGACTTGAGGTCGATAAACATCTGACAAATGTTGATTTTGGTGTGTAATGTACATTTAATAGAACACAGGGCAGGCAACAAGCATCGTTGTGTGTCTGTGTTGCTACGGGAGTTTATAAATTATGAATGCATTGAGCAATGCGTAACAAAATGCGGGACACACATTTCTAGTTAATCATACATTGATACAATCATCATGACAGTCGTATTTGTCACTGATGACAGGAATATCATATCAGTCTCAGGCAATGTGGAATTATGATGTCACGGCCTGGCCATAGAGAGGTTTTTATTCTCTAATTTGGTTAGGCCAGGGTGTGACTAGGGTGGGCATTCTAGTTTCTTTATTTCTATGTTGGTGTGGTTCCCAATTAGAGGCAGCTGTCTATCGTTGTCTCTGATTGGGGATCAGTTAAGTTGTCCTTTTTCGTTTGGGTTTTGTGGGTAGTTATTTTCTGTTTTAGAGTCTGCACCTGACAGAACTGTTTCGTTTTTTCCACTTTGTTATTTTGTTCGAGTGTTTTTTATGAGTAATAAAGAATCAGGAACACTTACCATGCTGCGTTTTGGTCCATGCCTTCCGACGAGAGACGTGACATATGACTTCATATCTGCCCGCTCAGAATCAATTACAGTGGAATTCTGTTTGTTTTTATGAATGGCATTATGTGTCAGCCACGCAAATAAAACAGCCATTTTTCTCAAGCCAGAGGAGAGGGGAAAAAAAAGTTAGAATCAAATCCTAATTGAACCACATGGTCCGATACCCATCGGCAATTGACACATACTGCCTTATCCTGATTGATCTGCTTCCTTGGAAAATGGAAGCAGTGCACGTTACCAGATGATTTTCCTTTTTCCCCTCTTCTCAACCAGATTGGTTTTTTGGTCATTACCCAACTGACATGGCCTCACCCAACAACCTCATGTTTATTTCCTCACAACAATTATCCTCAGTGGTGGGAGGTGTGCGTGTATGTTTGTAAGTTGGGGGAGTGGGGAGCATGCTCACACCAGAAAAGAAAACATAGGACATCGTGGCTGTAGACATACTTGAGGGCTAGCGGCTGTTATTCTTTCCCCTTCAACCAAGCAGCAAATCACTCCGGAGCTACTGCTGTTAAAGGCAGCCATTTGGGGTGGACGCTTATCTAGCCGGATAATCAGAGTGTCTGGAAGCAGAGTGCCTTTCTGTTTCACGACCGATTTGGATGGGGGTCATTGGGTGACTTGCAGCAGTAATTATGGAGAATGGGGGAGAATGCTATAGGTCTATAACTATAGCTACCCTTATGAGTATTGTGAGACTGCAGGCCAGACATGCAACAGCTATTGTTAAAGCCCGGGTTTGATCCAGAGAACCTGTGACAGATGAATTTCGATTGGAATTTTCAAAAATGTGCACATACCAAGTAGCTAACGTGATGAATAGATGTGTTTTTGCCCTACACGCACCCCTTGTAGAAGTTAACTACCTCTTCACATTGTGTGGCTCCAAGAAATCACTCCCAGACCGGAGCTACCTTACTGTACAGCATGTCAACTCATAACTGCCTAACAGTCCTAGCTATATGCATCATCCTAAGTCTGCATTTTGAAGCCTATATTAAAATGACTGAAGTCATAGGGAAGTGTGCTAGTTGCCAGCTTCACAAAAGGTAAAATGGGGGGGGGGGGGGGGGGGGGGGCATTGGGGACGTTAAATATATTGCAAAGGTAAAGCCTAATCATTAACATACATTTTCACACAGTTTACAAGGCAATAACCTTCCCCCAAGAGAGAATTGTGACCTTGTCCACAGCCTGAATCCATTATAGCACGAGAAGGAGCTGCTTTCTGAAAGACAACACTGAGAGAATAGGCCTGTTTCTAAGCCCCTGTTTCTTTCTGATTCAATCTCAATTATATCGTAAGACTAACCTTGGGAGCCCTTTTAACAAAGCCTCCTAATTGCGTACAGCATAAAAGTGGAAAATAGTTTATGTTCTCAGATCTTCAACCAAAACCTAACATTAGATAAATGGAACCTGAGCATACAAATAACAAATCAAATGGATGCTTATTTTATTTAATGAAAAGTTATGCTACACCCAATTCCCCTGTGTGAAAAAGTATTTGACCTTTACACTCAATAACTGGTTGTGCCATCTTTAGCTGCAATGACTTCAACCAAATGCGTCCTGTAGTCGTTGATCAGTCTCTCATGTTGCTGTGGAGGAATTTTTGGCCCACTCTTGCATTCAGAACTGCTTTAAATCATTTCATGTCCTGACACATCTCAATTGGGATTAGGTCTGGACTTTGACTAGGCTATTCCAAAACTTTAAGTTTGGTGCTTTTGAACAATTTTCATGTAGACTTGATTGTGTGTTTTGGATCTGTCAGGTATGAAGATAAGACCCAGATTCAGACCACGTCGAATAAACGATAGTTTAATATTCCAACTGGGGCAGGCAATAGACAGGTCAAGGTGCCAGGAGGGAGAGAAAAGAGAGACTGGAAAAAGCAGGAGCTGAGACACAAAACGCTGGTTGATTGAACAAACAAGACGAACTGGCAACAGACAAACAGAGAACACAGGTATAAATACACAGGGGATAATGGCAAAGATATGCGACACCTGGAGGGGGTGGAGACAATCACAAAGACAGGTGAAACAGATCAGGATGTGACAGTATCCCCCCCTCTAGGGGTGCCACCTGTTGCTCTACCTGGGCACATACGTGGTTTAGGGGTGCCGGTGGTGGAAGTTGGCAATGAGGGCTGGGTCCAGGATGTCTCTAGCGGGGACCCAGCACCTCTCCTCCGGGCCATAACCATCCCAGTCAACCAGGTACTGGAAACCCCTGCCCCATGGTCGAACACTCAGGAGGTGTCTCACCGTGTACGCAGGATGGCCATCGATGACTCGGGGAGGAGGGGTGGGCCTGGAAACAGAAGACAAAGGGCTGTGAGACACGGTTTAACACGGGACACATGAAAGGTGGGGTTTATACGAAGGGTACAGGGCAACAGAAGATGAACAGCAGAGGGAATAATAATTTTAGAGATGGGAAACGGGCCAATAAACCGTGGGGAGAGTTTGCAGGTTTCCACCCAGAAGGGCAGATCCCGGGTGGATAGCTATACCTTCTGCCCAAGACAATACCAGGGAGCCGGGGCCCGATGGCGATCCGCTTGTTGTTGATACCTGGAGGTGGGCTTGAGGAGGGCCGACCGAGGTCTCGTCCAAGCCTGACGACCGTGGCAGGCAAGCATCTGGGCAGAAGGTAGGCTGACCTTTTCCTCCTGCTCAGGGAAGCGGGGGGGGGGGGGCGCTGATACCCCAGAGAACATTCAAAGGGGGATAGGCCCGTGGCAGAGCAGGGACGGGTGTTGTGTGCGTATTCCACCCAATCCAGCTGCTGGCTCCAGGTGGTGGGGTTGGCAGAGACCAGGCAGCGCAAGGTGGTCCTGGTTGGATCGCTCCGACTGACCATTAGACTGGGGGTGGAACCCGGAGGACAGGCTGGCCGATGACCCAATGAGGGTGCAGAACGCCTTCCAGAATCGGGACTACTCACGTCACCCCGCTCCTCCGCTCTCTCCACTGGCTTCCAGTTGAAGCTCGCATCCGCTACAAGACCATGGTGCTTGCCTACGGAGCTGTGAGGGGAACGGCACCTCAGTACCTCCAGGCTCTGATCAGGCCCTACACCCAAACAAGGGCACTGCGTTCATCCACCTCTGGCCTGCTCGCCTCCCTACCACTGAGGAAGTACAGTTCCCGCGCAGCCCAGTCAAAACTGTTCGCTGCTCTGGCCCCCCAATGGTGGAACAAACTCCCTCACGACGCCAGGACAGCGGAGTCAATCACCACCTTCCGGAGACACCTGAAACCCCACCTCTTTCAGGAATACCTAGGATAGGATAAAGTAATCCTTCTCACCCCCCCTTAAAAGATTTAGATGCACTATTGTAAAGTGGCTGTTCCACTGGATGTCTTAAGGTGAACGCACCAATTTGTAAGTCGCTCTGGATAAGAGCGTCTGCTAAATGACTTAAATGTAAATGTAAATGTAAATGTAATGTAAATGTGACTAGAACTGAGGGCCGCGGTCAGAGACCATGTCCACGGGCAGTCCATGGATCTGGAAGACGTTCTGCCCTATGAGTTGTGCTGTCTCCTTGGCAGAGGGTAACTAAGAGAGAGTAATGAAGTGGGTGGCCTTGGAAAAGCGATCCACTACAGTCAGGATGGCAGTATTTCCATCAGACAGGGGAGACCCGTGATAAAGTCCAGGGAGATGTGAGACCAGGGGAGATGAAGGATGTGCAGAGGTTGGAGGAGGCCAGCCAGAGCTTGTCGAGAGGTCTTTATCCGTGCACAGATCGTGCAGGCGGCGACAAAGGCGATGACATCTGGAACCATGGTAGGCCACCATAAGCATTGTCGCATGAAGGCCAGGGTCCACCGGGAGCCCGAGTGGCAGACAAGCCTGGAGGAATGGGCCCCCTCCAGGACTGTGGAGCGGAAAACATCAGGCACGAACATCCAGATATCTGCCCCCCCGCCCCCAGGGTTCGGCTGGGACCACTTCCGGACCTGTTTCACGATAACCCAGCTGTGTGCCGTCGCCAGGCACGAGTAGGGAAAGATGGTCTCGGGCTCCGGGGTGGTAGCCTTGGGCTTACAGCGGCGAGACAGAGCATCCGACCTGACATTCTTGGACCCCGGACGGTAGGGAAAAGTTGAACCAGGTAAACAGCAGGGCCCATCTCACCTGCCTGGAGTTGAGAAGCTTGGCGGTGCGGAGATACTCCAGGTTTTTTGTGGTCGGTCCACACAATGAATGGATGTTCCACCCATTCGAGGCAGTGCCTCCATTTCTCCAATGCTATCTTCACCGCAAAAAGCTCCTAATTCCCCACATCGTAATTCATCTCCGTGGCGGTGAGGCGATGGGAGAAGAAGGTGCAGGGATGCAGCTTAAGGTCCAGGGTAGAATGTTGGGACTGAACAGGCCCCATTCAGACATCCAAAGCATCAGCCTCCACCACAAACTGACTGGAAGGGTCCGGATGAACCAGGATCGGAGCCATGGGGAAGCGGTGTTTAAGGTCCCTGAACGCCCGGTCTGTAGCCGTGGACCACGTGAACTGAACCTTGGTAGTGGTGAGGGCATACAGGGGAGGCCAAGGTGCTGTAACCCCAGATAAAGCGACGATAAAAGTTGGCGAACCCAGGAAGCATTGCAGATGCACCCTGGACGTAGGCTGAGGCCAATCCACCGCCGCTTTCACCTTCTCCTGATCCATCTTGACGCTCCCAGCAGAGATGATGTAGCCCAGAAGGGGAATGGTGGAGCAATGGAACTCACACTTTTCCTCCTTAACAAACAACTAGTTCTCCAGAAGGCGCTGGAGAACCTGCCGGACATGGAGCACGTGTTCTTGGGGGAAGCGGGAGAAGACGAGGATGTCATTAATGTAGATGAAGACGAACCGGTTCAGTATGTCGCGTAGAACATCATTCACCAGAGCCTGGAACACGGCAGGGGCATTGGTGAGGCCAAAGGGCATGACCAGATATTCGTAGTGGCGGCTGGCCATGTTGAAGGTGTTCTTACACCCGTCCCCCTCTCGTATCCACACCAGGTGGTAGGCATGATGTATTTCCAACTTGGAGAACACAGTGGCCCCCTGGAGCTGCTCAAAGGCCGAGGAAATTAGTTGTAGCGGATAACGGTTCTTAACATTTTAGGGATAGGGGGCAGCATTCTGGAAGTTTGGATGACTGAGGTGCCCAAAGTAAACTGCCTGGTACTCAGGCCCAGAAGCTAGGATATGCATGTGCATGGTAGTATTGGATACCAAAAACTCTAATGTTTCTAAAACTGTTAAAATAATGGTCATTGGATTTTCCCATTTTCTATAGGAAAGCCTAATTATTAGGACCCAGATTGCAGTTCATATGGCTTCCACTAGATGTCAACAGTCTTAAGAAATTGTTTGATGTTTTTATTTATTTAAATGAAGGTATTCCTATTCTTTCTAAGTGTCTCTCAGAAGGACTCTAGTCTTTTGGTGCGTGTGAATGTGTGCGCGTTCCTCGTTGTTTTTCTACGGTATTGAAAACAGTTTATTCCATCTTAAATTTGATCAATGATTTACATATTAGGGTACCTGAGGTTGGATTAGAAATTTTGTTTGAAATGTTTGGACCAAGTTTACAGGTATCTTTTTACATTCCTTTGTAGGCATGTTGGGCGAGTTGGAACAGGTGTATTTCTAAATCAAATAAACTGACATTTTGGGGATTTAAAGTACTTTATCAAACAAAACAACCATTCAATGTGTAACTGGGGACCTTTGGGATTGCAAAAAGATGAAGATCTTCAAAGTTAAGCGATTTATTTTATCGATATTTCTGACTTTCGTGATGCATCTGCTTGGTTGGAAAATGTTTGTGACGCGCTCCGGTGAGGGCTCTCCGGTATTGAATATACTATTTTCCGTCTAAAATTTTATAATTTATTTACTTCTTAGGGTACCTGAGGATTGATTAGGAACATTTTTTTTACATGTTTGGACCGAGTTTATTGGTAACGTTTGGGATTCATTTTGTATGCATTTTGAATGAGGGGAAACAGGTGGATTATTGAATGAAGAGCGCCAAAATAAACATACTTTCTTGGGATAAAATGAAGGACTTTAAGGAGGACCATTTGTTATGTAACTGGGGACCCTTGTGATTGCAACCAGATGAAGATCTTCAAAGGTAAGGGATTTATTTTATCGCTATTTCTGACTTTCGCGATGCATCTGCTTGGTTGGAAAATGTTTTTAATGCTTTTGTATGCGTGGCGCTGTCCTCAGATAATCGCATGGTATGCTTTCGCCGTAAAGCCTTTTTGAAATCTGACAAAGCGGCTGTATTAACAAGAAGTTAAGCTTTTAAATGATGTCAGACACTTGTATTGTCATGAATGTTTAATATTACGGATTTAGTGCTCTCCAATTTCACCGGATGTTGTTGAGGTGGGTCGCTAGCGGCACGTCTAGCCCAAAGATTAACAGTGATGTCATTGAGTCCCCAGTAGTCAATGGACACAGAGTCTTGTCCTTCTTCTCCACTAAGAGGGATGGATGAGGGATGGATAAATAGCTAGTAGCTAGGGAGTCCTCAATGTAGTCCTCCATAGCCTTGGTTGTTGGTCCCGACAGCGAGTACAGATGCCCCTGGGGCGGTGTGATGCTAGGAAGAAGGTCAATCCCGCAGTCATAGGGGTGGTACGGCGGAAGGGAAGTGGCTTGGGACTTGCTTAATAACTCCCGGAGTTCCTGGTACTCCGGGGGAATGGCGGAGAGATCCGGAACCACCTCAGAGGACCCAGGAAGACGTCCCGGGGGAAATTGCGCAAACTTCAGACAACAGACTCCAGCCCATGATGGCACCCATAGACCAGTTGATGAGTGGGTTGTGTCACTGAAGCCATGAAAATCCCAAAACCACGGGGATCTTGGGGGATTGATGGGCAGGAACTGAATGGTCTCGCTGTGATTCCCTGACACCCATAGGTTGATGGGAGTGGTGTTATGGGTGACCCGACCTATAGATCGCCCCGTCCAACGCTCTAACATCCATGGGAATGTAGAGGGGCTGAGTGGGGATGTTCAGCTCGGAAGCCACCAGTGTGGCATCCAAAAAGCTTTCATCTGCCCCAGAGTCAATGAGGCTGGGGCCGAGGCTGGTTTCCCCACATCAGAATGACATGAAAAGGGGTGCGAGGAAGGGAAGCAGAAAAGTTCCTCAGAGTACTCCTGGTCTTTTACCGGGCACGAGGACACAAAATGTAAAAAAATTGTGCAATACAGACAGCTCCGTGTGCTGGTGTTGCCATTCTGCTGGCCACAGCCCAGCCCTGTCTAGTTGCATGGGCTCTGGAAACAGTGCCTCGGCCCTCCTCTGTAATTCTCGAGGAAGGTCTGAAAATCCCGGGTTCTCTCGGCAACGGTACCGCCGGAGACTTGAGGCGAGGTGGATTCCTGGACGTACGAGTGAAACCTAATTTCCTCTCCATCTGTCATTCCAGCAATCACCCATCGATGCGGATTGTCAAAGCGATGAGGGAGTCAAAATCTGTGGGTAACTCCCAAGCCGCAAGCTTGTCCTTAACCTCCTCTGAGATGCCGTTCAGGAACATGTTGACCCGTGCTTCTGGGTTCCATGCACTCTCCGCTGCCAATATATGGAAATCCACCCCATAGTCGGCCACAGTGCAGGTGCCCTGCCAGAACTGGATTAGCTTCTGGGCAGCTTCTCTCCAGGAGAATGGGGCATCAAAGACCTTCCTCACCTCTCCCACGAACCCCTCCAGGCTCGTGCATATGGCCGGCTACTGTTCCCATATGGCGGTGGCTCAGGTGAGTGCCCTTCCAGACATCAGCGTGATGATCTTTTTCCAAGATGGCGTAGCAGTCAGACGTCTTGTCGTGTCGTGTCCCTTGTATATATAGTTTTTTTTAACATATTTTTCTTCGGAAAATCTTTTAAAACATTTTGCTAAACCTCAACTTCTAAATACTCTCCTGCAACCCGCCTCACCCAATGTAGCTATTTTTTCTAAAGTATTTATATTTACTTCGGATCCGGAAACCCTCAACTGAAGCTAGCCAGCTAACTACCAGCTATCAGTCAGCAAACCATTGCTAGCGGTCTTCAGCTAACCGGTCATCAGCTAACCTTTAGCTCGGAAAGCTCTCGCCAGTTCGAACAACGCGACTCTAACCAGAGCATAACGGACCTATTATTTTTTATCCCCGGATTCCCACCGGATTCCCACCACAAACGGAACATTTTCAGCTGGATCTTCACAACTAGCTAACTAGCTAACCGCAACCCCGGATGATTACTCCTGGCTAGCGTTTCCACCCACTTAGCTTGAAGCTAGCCCGGCCAGAGCTCCTGTGCTACCACCGAAGCATACTCCTGGGCCACAATATCCGGACCCACGACCGGTCTATCGATGTCACCGCATGAAGAAGAATAAACAGACTCACCCCATCACGACGTCCCCCAAAGGCTAACTTTCTAGCCCTTGCTATCTCCTTGCTTGCTAATTCGGCCTGCTAACTGCTAGCTTGTTTAGCCCCGGTCCGCTAACTGCTACCTTGTTTAGCCCCGGTCCGCTAACTGCTACCTTGTTTAGCCCCGGCCTACTAACTGTTAGCTTGTTAGCACAGGCCTGCTAACCGTCTGAATCGCCGCGTCCCAAACACTCACTGGACTCATATTTACTCTTTATCTTTTTTCGATTTTTAATTTGTTTATACCTTCCGGTAACCTGCCTCACCCAATGTGATACGGAATCGCTATTATTTTAAATTTTTAGAACACACTCAAGAACCTCCAGAAGCTAACCAGCTAACTAGCTACAAGCTATTTAGTCATTGTTAGCCACTGCTAGCGGCTTTTACCTTTTACCTTCTGCACAGCTAGACAGTTTTTAAAAAACCTGGATAACACTCGCCAGTCCAGCTTCCCTGTCCCATCCACCGCTGCCCCCTGGACACTGATCACTTGGCTACATAGCTGATGCATGCTGGACTGTCCATTAATCACGGTACTCCATTCTGCTTGTTTATGTTTTATCTGTCGGCCCCAGCCGCACTCAGGCTCTGTGTGTAGTTAATCCGACCCTCCCTGCCTAGTCAACGCCATTTTACCTGCTGTTGTTGTGCTAGCTGATTAGCTGTTGTTGTCTCACCTACTGTTTTAGCTACTGTTTTAGCTAGCGCTCCCAATTCAACACCTGTGATTACTGTATGCCTCGCTGTATGTCTCTCTCAAATGTCAATATGTCTTGTATTCTGTTGTTCAGGTTAGTTATCATGGTTTTAGTTTACAATGGAGCCCATAGTTCCACTCTTCATACCCCTGATACCTCCTTTGTTCCACCTCCCACACATGCGGTGACCTCACCCATTACAACCAGCATGTCCAGAGATACAACCTCTCTCATCATCACCCAGTGCCTGGGCTTACCTCCGCTGTACCCGCACCCCACCATACCCCTGTCTGCGCATTATGCCCTGAATATATTCTACCATGCCCAGAAACCTGCTCTTTTTATTCTCTGTCCCCAACACTCTAGGCGACCAGTTTTGATAGCCTTTAGCCACACCCTCATACTACTCCTCCTCTGTTCCGCGGGTGATGTGGAGGTAAACCCAGGCCCTGCATGTCCCCAGGCACCCTCATTTGTTGACTTCTGTGATCGAAAAAGCATTGGTTTCATGCATGTCAACATCAGAAGCCTCCTCCCTAAGTTTGTTTTACTCACTGCTTTAGCACACTCTGCTAACCCTGATGTCCTTGCCGTGTCTGAATCCTGGCTCAGGAAGGCCACCAAAAATTCTGAGATTTCCATACCCAACTATAACATCTTCCGTCAAGATAGAACTGCCAAAGGGGGAGGAGTTGCAGTCTACTGCAGAGATAGCCTGCAAAGTAATGTCATACTTTCCAGGTCCATACCCAAACAGTTCGAACTACTAATTTAGAAAATTACTCTCTCCAGAAATAAGTCTCTCACTGTTGCCGCCTGCTACCGACCCCCCTCAGCTCCCAGCTGTGCCCTGGGCACCATTTGTGAATTGATCGCCCCCCATCTAGCTTCAGAGTTTGTTCTGTTAGGTGACCTAAACTGGGATATGCTTAACACCCCGGCAGTCCTACAATCTAAGCTAGATGCCCTCAATCTCACACAAATCATCAAGGAACCCACCAGGTACAACCCTAAATCTGTAAACAAGGGCACCATCATAGACGTCATCCTGACCAACTGGCCCTCCAAATACACCTCCGCTGTCTTCAACCAGGATCTCAGCGATCACTGCCTCATTGCCTGTATCCGCTACGGAGCCGCAGTCAAACGACCACCCCTCATCACTGTCAAACGCTCCCTAAAACACTTCTGTGAGCAGGCCTTTCCAATTGACCTGGCCCGGGTATCCTGGAAGGACATTGACCTCATCCAGTCAGTTGAGGATGCCTGGTCATTCTTTAAAAGTAACTTCCTCACCATTTTAGATAAGCAAGCTCCGTTCAAAAAATGCAGAACTAAGAACAGACATAGCCCTTGGTTCACTCCAGACCTGACTGCCCTCGACCAGCACACAAACATCCTGTGGCGGACTGCAATAGCATCGAATAGTCCCCGCGATATGCAACTGTTCAGGGAAGTCAGGAAACAATACACGCAGTCAGTCAGGAAAGCTAAGGCCAGCTTCTTCAGGCAGAAGTTTGCATCCTGTAGCTCCAACTCCAAAAAGTTCTGGGACACTGTGAAGTCCATGGAGAACAAGAGCACCTCCTCCCAGCTGCCCACTGCACTGAGGCTAGGTAACACGGTCACCACCGATAAATCCATGATTATCGAAAACTTCAACAAGCATTTCTCAACGGCTGGCCATGCCTTCCGCCTGGCTACTCCAACCTCGGCCAACAGCTCCGCCCCCCCCCCCCCGCAGCTACTCGCCAAAGCCTCTCCAGGTTCTCCTTTACCCAAATCCAGATAGCAGATGTTCTGAAAGAGCTGCAAAACCTGGACCCGTACAAATCAGCTGGGCTTGACAATCTGGACCCTCTATTTCTGAAACTATCCGCCGCCATTGTCGCAACCCCTATTACAGCCTGTTCAACCTCTCTTTCATATCGTCTGAGATCCCCAAGGATTGAAAGCTGCCACAGTCATCCCCCTCTTCAAAGGGGGAGACACCCTGGACCCAAACTGTTACAGACCTATATCCATCCTGCCCTGCCTATCTAAGGTCTTCGAAAGCCAAGTCAACAAACAGGTCACTGACCATCTCGAATCCCACCCTACCTTCTCCGCTGTGCAATCTGGTTTCGAGCCGGTCACGGGTGCACCTCAGCCACGCTCAAGGTACTAAACGATATCATAACCGCCATCGATAAAAGACAGTACTGTGCAGCCGTCTTTATCGACCTTGCCAAGGCTTTCGACTCTGTCAATCACCATATTCTTATCGGCAGACTCAGTAGCCTCGGTTTTCGGATGACTGCCTTGCCTGGTTCACCAATTACTTTGCAGACAGAGTTCAGTGTGTCAAATCGGAGGGCATGCTGTCCGGTCCTCTGGCAGTCTCTATGGGGTGCCACAGGGTACAATCCTCGGGCCGACTCTTTTCTCTGTATATATCAATGATGTTGCTCTTGCTGCGGGCGATTCCCTGATCCACCTCTACGCAGAGACGACACCATTCTATATACTTCCGGCCCGTCCTTGGACACTGTGCTATCTAACCTCCAAACGAGCTTCAATGCCATACAACACTCCTTCCGTGGCCTCCAACTGCTCTTAAACGCTAGTAAAACCAAATGCATGCTTTTCAACCGTTCGCTGCCTGCACCCGCACGCCTGACCAGCATCACCACCCTGGATGGTTCCGACCTTGAATATGTGGACATCTATAAGTACCTAGGTGTCTGGCTAGACTGTAAACTCTCCTTCCAGACTCATATCAAACATCTCCAATCGAAAATCAAATCAAGAGTCGGCTTTCTATTCCGCAACAAAGCCTCCTTCACTCACACCGCCAAACTTACCTAGTAAAACTGACTATCCTACCGATCCTCGACTTGGCGATGTCATCTACAAAATTGCTTCCAACACTCTACTCAGCAAACTGGATGCAGTTTATCACAGTGCCATCCGTTTTGTCACTAAAGCACCTTATACCACCCACCACTGCGACTTGTATGCTCTAGTCGGCTGGCCCTCGCTACATATTCGTCGCCAGACCCACTGGCTCCAGGTCATCTACAAGTCCATGCTAGGTAAAGCTCCGCCTTATCTCAGTTCACTGATCACGATGGCAACACCCATCCGTAGCACGCGCTCCAGCAGGTGTATCTCACTGATCATCCCTAAAGCCAACACCTCATTTGGCCGCCTTTCGTTCCAGTTCTCTGCTGCGTGTGACTGGAACGAATTGGAAAAATCGCTGAAATTGGAGACTTTTATCTCCCTCACCAACTTCAAACATCTGCTATCTGAGCAGCTAACCGATCGCTGCAGCTGTACATAGTCTATCGGTAAATAGCCCACCCATTTTTACCTACCTCATCCCCATACTGTTTTTATTTATTTACTTTTCTGCTCTTTTGCACACCAATATCTCTACCTGTACATGACCATCTGATCATTTATCACTCCAGTGTTAATCTGCAAAATTGTAATTACTACCTCCTCATGCCTTTTGCACACAATGTATATAGACTCCCCTTTTTTTTCTACTGTGTTATTGACTTGTTAATTGTTTACTCCATGTGTAACTCTGTGTTGTCTGTTCACACTGCTATGCTTTATCTTGGCCAGGTCGCAGTTGCAAATGAGAACTTGTTCTCAACTAGCCTACCTGGTTAAATAAAGGTGAAATAAAATTACAAAAAATAAAAAAGGTAGGCTATTTTGGAGCGATCCGAAGGGAAGGAGTAGGGCTGAAGCTTGAAAATGAGGGCACACTGAACTAAAAACACCTGACAGGTGCTCAGCTCTCCATTAAAGCGTTCCGGAGTAGGTAACCGGGGCTCCCGGGAAGGTGGAGTGGCCGGTGGGTCGGCACTGCTAACTGCCGAATTGCTGAGGGGCGGTGGGGTTACCATCGTGACAGGCTGCCCCCCAGACAACCCACGGAATTGCTCCAGCAGCATGTCCAACGCCCGGTCATGGTACTCAGCCAAAGTTTAGACCCTCTCAATCAGCCCACGAAGCAATTCCTCGTGCCTACCAATGGAGGCTCGTTGGGAGGAGATGGCGTTGCACAGCTGGCCCGGGTCTGCTGGGTCAGTTATGGACAGTTCATACTATCAGTTATGAAGGTAAGACCCAGATGCAGACCATGTCGAATAAAAATAGTTTAATATTCCAACAGGGGCAGGCAATAGACTGTTGAAAGCAGGCAGGGGTCAGTAAACCAGAGGTTGGGCAATGGTAAAGGTCGGTAGACAGGCTCAGGGTCAGGGGCAGGCAGAGTGGTCAGGCAGGCGGGCTCAGAGTCAGGACATGCACGGGTCAAAACCAGGAGGGCGAGTAAAGAGAGACTGGAAAAAGCAGGAGCTGAGACACAAAATGCTGGTTGACTTGAACAAACAAGACGAACTGGCAACAGACAAACAGAGAACACAGGTATAAATACACAGGGGATAATGGGGAAGATGGGCAACATCTGGAGGGTGGTGGAGACAATCACAAAGACAGGTGAAACAGAACAGGGTATGACAGGATCATTGTCTTGCTGCACGACCCGGCTGCGCTTCAGCTTCAGTCGGCAGATGGATTGCCTGACATTCCCTTGTATAATTATCTGATACAGAGCATAATTTCTGGTTTCTTCTATTAAGGCAAATCGTCCAGGTCCTGAGGCAGCAAAGCACCCCCAAACCATTGCACTGCCACCACCATGCTTGACCATTGGTATGAGGTTCTTCTTGTGGAATGCAGTGTCTGGTTTTTGCCAGAAAGAACCATGAATTCTGCTCTGTATCAAAGAATTCTATAGGAGAATGTCAGGCCATCCATCTGTGAGCTGAAGCAGGTGTGTTTTCTTTTCACAGCACCGTATGTGAACATGCATAAATTATATTCACACAATTAGGACTACCACAATAACTATTGAAATACATCATAGACCAATGTAATTATTATCACTTTTACATGAAAGTGTTTCAAATTGAAAATAACTCCTTGACATTAATTAGTTCACATTTTTTGTGACTGCGCTTCTCAAACAAAAGTATAAATAGTTCAGTTGTAATGTGAATGCCACTGAGAATCTACAATAGGCTAATCTACAATAGGCTAATCTACAGTACCAATCTGCCATAGACGAATCTACAATAGGCTAATCTACAGTACCATAGATGAATCTGCCACTGAGAATCTACAATAGGCTAATCTACAATAGGCTAATCTACAGTACCAATCTGCCATAGACAAATCTACAATAGGCTAATCTACAGTACCATAGATGAATCTGCCACTGAAAATCTACAATAGGCGAATCTACAATAGGCTAATCTACTGTACCATAGATGAATCTGCCATTGAGTAATCTACAATAGGCGAATCTACAATAGGCTAATCTACAGTACCATAGATGAATCTGCCACTGAGAATCTACAATAGGCTAATATACTGTAGACTAATCTGCCATAGACTAATCTACTGTAGACTAATCTGCCATAGACTAACCTACTGTAGACTAATCTGCCATAGACTAATCTACTGTAGACTAATCTGACATAGACTAATCTACTGTAGACTAATCTGCCATAGACTAATATACTGTAGACTAATCTGACATAGACTAATCTGCCATAGACTAATCTACTGTAGACTAATCTGCCATAGACTAATATACTGTAGACTAATCTGACATAGACTAATATACTGTAGACTAATCTGACATAGACTAATCTACTGTAGACTAATCTGCCATAGACTAATATACTGTAGACTAATCTGCCATAGACTAATCTACTGTAGACTAATCTGCCATAGACTAATCTACTGTAGACTAATCTGACATAGACTAATATACTGTAGACTAATCTGCCGTATGTGACCGACCGGCTCGATTCGGTTTTATGTAGCAAATTTCAAAATTGTGTTTTTTACATCAGATAAAAGTAAAACTCAAGAGGTAGGAAATTGTATATCATACACTACAGTTGAGGAACAATGCTTTGAAACTTGATAAACTTGCAACCCCACTTTTGAGAAAAGGTCCCTTGAATATTTTGATACACCTACTGGAGAGCTCTTCTTTGTCTACACCCGTTCAGCGTTCATAAACTCAGAGCGTTGTCAGATTATACGTTTGTAAATTCAGAGCGTTTCGCTCTCGGAGCGTTCAGAGAGCACACTGGACGCTCTGGCCGAGGAGTAGGCTTGGTCCAAGCGTTCTGACCTAACAGCAGTAGTCAAGCACCCAAGCTAATTGGCTAGCTTGCTAGCTACTTCCAGACACAAATGAGAGAACACCTCACTCTGACCATTTTACTCGCCCTAGCAGAGCTGGTTAAGCTGTTTTAATGTTATCCAGAGCATTGGTGACTGCAACTGTTCTGCTGGCAAATATTTAATCACGCTTTTTGCCAACGTTTACTGACACCGGCCATATTCAACGGGTGTTGAGCGTTCATTAAGTTAGTTATTCTGCACTCTGTCACACTCAGACGAGAGTGCCCTGAAATCGGAGTAGATAGCCAGAGTGAATTTATCAGCTACGTCTATCGACAGTTGTCGTAGTGACATCGTGAACATTCTATTGAAATGGTTAGTTGCATAGTGGAGTCTTTTGTTTAGACATGTAGTTAGCTTAGGTAGCTAAATAATAAACCATAATCCCAACTCACAACGTTACTACCCTGCATGAATCTGCAGGTAGCTAACCAACCAGGTTCAATGTTAGCTAGCTAACATTAGTCTATATCTAGCAATGAAAATGGCTCTGAGATACCAATAATATTACTTCACAGATCATACATGTGACATTAGCTAGCGAGCCAGCCAGCTAACGTTAGCTAGCTAGCTAACAGTACACTTTAACTTGAAATGAAAATGACTTTCTGATAAAATTAGAAACATGTAATATCTGAAAATGTAGCTAGCTAGACTATCTTACCTGTATACATGGACGGATGCTTCTTCCTTTCTGTCACGTATGCTATGGTTGCCCTTAGTTTGAAGATGTAATCCTGACACAGGTGTTTTATACACACCCTTCTGTGTGTTCTCTTTTTGACTCTGTCTGCATATTTGCAATCAAACACAATCTCCTTAGCTATCATACTCTAATTCCACTGATTTCAAAACTCAGTCCTCCAGAAAGTGGGGAGCAACAGTTATGCAGTTCTACTACGTGATATCTTTCAAAAAAGTTGTGTTAGAAAGGATTACCTACACATACTGACCAGCTCATGTTATAGACAGAAGCGTGCTACATGGCAGACCAATCCAAACTCATCTCTCGGCATGTCCAGCCCACTCATTATCTCAGCCAATCATGGCTAGCGGGAAGGTCGGTTACATTTTCTCTGGCTTAACCAACTAGGCTCGTAATTTAACGATTTCATTAGTATTTACAGATGGCATACATGTTTGGCATACGCCTAGTTTCCTGAAATGAGTCACATATACTAGTTTCATGCATGCCATGTGTTGTGTTCTGCTACTAAACTGGCACTTAGGTCATACAATTAATCGACACTGAAACGTTTTCTCTACACCCAGTCTTGGCAACTACATTTAAGCAAAGTTGGATGTGTAGGACATTATGCTGAGAAAGAGAAGCCAAAGTCAAAAACCCAAGCAGAAGCCTTTGCTAAAGAAAGCCACTGATTCATGCATTGTGTCAGCGGCATTTAACTGTACTGAAGGTCCTAATTCCGACCTCTCTAACAGCATCCGGTAGTGAGCCCTAGACGCTAGACAACAGTTGGTGGTGAGGTCTAGGCCCTAGACAACAGGTGGTGATGAGGTCAAGGCCCTAGACAACAGGTGGTGGTGAGGTCTAGACCCTAGAACACAGGAGGTGGTGAGACCCTGGTCCTACACAACAGGCGGTGGTGAGACCTAGGTCCTAGACAACAGGCGTTGGTGAGACCTAGGTCCTAGACAACAGGCGTTGGTGAGACCTAGGTCCTAGACAACAGGCGTTGGTGAGCTCTAGGCCCTAGACAACAGGCGTTGATGAGACCTAGGCCCTAGACAACAGGCGGTGGTGAGGCCTAGGCCCTAGACAACAGACGGTGGTGAGGTCTAGGCCATAGACAACTGGAGGTGGTGAGGACTAGGCCCTAGACAACAGGTGGTTGTGAGGACTAGGCCCTAGACAACAGGAGGTTGTGAGGACTAGGCCCTAGACAAGAGGAGGTTGTGAGGACTAGGCCCTAGACAACAGGAGGTTGTGAGGACTAGGCCCTAGACAACAGGTGGAGGTGAGGTCTAGGCTCTAGACAACAGGAGGTGGTGAAGACTAAACTCTAGACAACAGGGGGTGGTGAGGACTAGGCTCTAGACAACAGACGGTGGTGAGGACTAGGCCCTAGACAACAGGTGGTGGTGAGGTCTAGGCCCTAGACAACAGGTGGTGGTGAGGTCTAGGCCCTAGACAACAGGTGGTGGTGAGGTCTAGGCCCTAGACAACAGGTGGTGGTGAGGTCTAGGCCCTAGACAACAAGGGGTGGTGAGGACTAGGCCCTATACAACAGGAGGTTGTGAGGTCTAGGCCCTAGACAACAGAAGGTGGTGAGACCTAGGCCCTAGACAACAGGAGGTTGTGAGGACTAGGCCCTAGACAAGAGGAGGTTGTGAGGACTAGGCCCTAGACAACAGGAGGTTGTGAGGACTAGGCCCTAGACAAGAGGAGGTTGTGAGGACTAGGCCCTAGACAACAGGAGGTTGTGAGGACTAGGCCCTAGACAACAGGTGGAGGTGAGGTCTAGGCTCTAGACAACAGGAGGTGGTGAAGACTAAACTCTAGACAACAGGGGGTGGTGAGGACTAGGCTCTAGACAACAGACGGTGGTGAGGACTAGGCCCTAGACAACATAATGTGGTGAGGACTAGGCCCTAGACAACAGGAGGTTGTGAGGACTAGGCCCTAGACAACAGGTCGAGGTGAGGTCTAGGCCCTAGACAACAGGGGGTGGTGAGGACTAGGCCCTAGACAACAGGAGGTTGTGAGGTCTAGGCCCTAGACAACAGAAGGTGGTGAGACCTAGGCCCTAGACAACATGAGCTTGTGAGGACTAGGCCCTAGACAACAGGAGGTTGTGAGGACTAGGCCCTAGACAACAGGTGGAGGTGAGGTCTAGGCTCTAGACAACAGAAGGTTGTGAGGACTAGGCTCTAGACAACAGGAGGTGGTGAGGACTAGGCCCTAGACAACAGGCGGTGGTGAGGACTAGGCCCTAGACAAAAGGTGGAGGTGAGGTCTAGGCTCTAGACAACAGGAGGTTGTGAGGACTAGGCTCTAGACAACAGGGGGCGGTGAGGACTAGGCCCTAGACAACAGGAGGTTGTGAGGTCTAGGCCCTAGACAACAGAAGGTGGTGAGACCTAGGCCCTAGACAACAGGAGGTTGTGAGGACTAGGCCGTAGACAACAGGGGGTGGTGAGGACTGCGCTCCAGCAGGTGTATCTCACTGATCATCCCTAAAGCCAACACCTCATTTGGCCGCCTTTCGTTCCAGTTCTCTGCTGCCTGTGACTGGAACGAATTGCAAAAATCGCTGAAGTTGGAGACTTTTATCTCCCTCACCAACTTCAAACATCTGCTATCTGAGCAGCTAACCAATCGCTGCAGCTGTACATAGTCTATTGGTAAATAGCCCACCCATTTTCACCTACCTCATCCCCATACTGTTTTTATTTATTTACTTTTCTGCTCTTTTGCACACCAATATCTCTACCTGTACATGACCATCTGATCATTTATCACTCCAGTGTTAATCTGCAAAATTGTAATTATTCGCCTACCTCCTCATGCCTTTTGCAGACAATGTATATAGACTCCCCTTTTTTTTCTACTGTGTTATTGACTTGTTAATTGTTTACTCCATGTGTAACTCTGTGTTGTCTGTTCACACTGCTATGCTTTATCTTGGCCAGGTCGCAGTTGCAAATGAGAACTTGTTCTCAACTAGCCTATCTGGTTAAATAAAGGTGAAATAAAAAATAAATAAAAAGGCCCTAGACAACAGGTGGAGGTGAAGACTAGGCTCTAGACAACAGGAGGTTGTGAGGACTAGGCTCTAGACAACAGGGGTGGTGAAGACTAGGCTCTAGACAACAGGAGGTTGTGAGGACTAGGCTCTAGACAACAGGAGGTGGTGAGGACTAGGCCCTAGAAAACAGGAGGTGGTGAAGACTAGGCTCTAGACAACAGGAGGTGGTGAAGACTAGGCCCTAGACAACAGGAGGTTGTGAGGTCTAGGCCCTAGACAACAGAAGGTGGTGAGACCTAGGCTCTAGACAACAGGAGGTTGTGAGGACTAGGCCCTAGACAACAGGAGGTTGTGAGGACAAGGCCCTAGACAACAGGTGGTGGTGAAGACTAGGCTCTAGACAACAGGAGGTGGTGAGGACTAGGAGCTAGACAACAGGTGGTGGTGAGGACTAGGCCCGAGACAACAGGAGGTTGTGAGGACTAGGCCCTAGACAACAGGTCGAGGTGAGGTCTAGGCCCTAGACAACAGGAGACAAAACAAAATAAACAACAACCTAGTCGGGTTAATGTTTAAAGCCTGCTCCTCATGTTTATGTCACAAATCATAATGAGGCCAACTGTCATCTCCAAATTAAGATGGGGTCTAGGTTGGTTCATTCTCCTTGTGGGACATGGGGAATGATGAAAGCTGTAGTTATAGTGTCCAGTGGAGGACTTTAGTCTGTCCCTCTCTGTAAAGTGAAGAACCTCAAGCACCAAGATTTTGTGGTTGCATAAGGAAATACCTTTGAATGTGTATCGAGGTCTGACATGCCAGGGAAAAAAAACCATTAGGACTCCTGAACAGTAACACTAAAGCTAACACTAACACACACACACACACACACACACACACACACACACACACACACACAGTCTTGTTTAATTAACCTTGTGGGGTGACACACAATTCAGTCCCATTTAAAATATATTTTTTTACATTACCTCTAACCCTAATTCTAACCTTAACCCTAAACCCCCTAGAAATAGCATGTGACCTTGTGGGGAACTAACAAAACATCCCCATTTGGTCGATCACACACACACACACACACACACACACACACACACACACACACACACACACACACACACACACACACACACACACACACACACACACACACACACCAAAGCCCAGCCTAATGTAGGGGTATAACAGTCCAATGGGAAATCTGAGACTATGCTAAGCCAGTTTAACCCCCCCTTCACCTTGTCACATTATATGTGGGGTGACCTGACTTAATATCGCTAGGCAGAGTGGACATTTGTTAATTCTGCCCTGTAACAGCACTTAAAGACATCAGTGCTTATTTAAAACTGGAAATGAAATGAAGTGACACTGATTTCAGCTCCATTTGTGAAGCGGACCAACACTACCATTGACTTGCCATTTCCAGCAGAAAGGTTGAGGTAGGGAATTGGATTTCTCTCTCTTGGTTAGCATCAGTGCTGAATGAATGATGACGTAAAGGCCTAATCATGAGTGTAACTTGGCGTGCTTCTCTTACCGATGCACTCAATGTCTTAAAACTTCTTAGGGCTGCAATCCCAGGGATCGATATGACAACAGCCAGTGAAAGTGAAAGGCACCAAATTCAAAACAACAGAAATCTCATAATTAAATTCCTCAAACATACATGTATTTTATACCGTTTTGAAGGTAATCTTGTTGTTAATCCCACCACAGTGTCCGATTTCAAATAGGCTTTACAGCGAAAGCACCACAAACGATTATGTTAGGTCACCACCAACTCACAGAAAAATTCTGCCATTTTTCCAGCCAAAGAGAGGAGTCACAAAAAGCACAAATAGAGATTAAATTAATCACTAACCCTTGATGATCTTCATCAGATGACACTCATAGGACTTCATGTTACACAATACATGTATGTTTTGTTTGATAAAGTTCATATTTATATTTTAAAAATCTCAGTATACATTGGTGCGTTACGTTCACTAGTTCCAAAAACATCCGGTGATATTGCAGAGAGCCACATCATTTTACAGAGATACTCATTATAAATGTCGATAAATACAATTGTTAGACATGGAAATGTAGATATACCTCTCCTTAATGCAACCGCTGTGTCAGATTTCAAAAACAATTTACGGAAAAATCAAACCATGCAATAATCTGAGACGGCGCTCAGAAAATAAATAAAATTATCCACCATGTTGGAGTCAACAGAAATCAGAAATCACATTATAAATATTCCCTTAACCTTTAACGATCTTCATCAGAATGCACTCCCAGGAATCGTAGTTCCACAATAAATGCTTGATTTGTTCGATAATGTCCATTATTTATGTCAAAGTAGCTACTTTTGTTAGCGCGTTTAGTACACAATTCCAAACGCTCGTGCAGGTCCATCCGAAGTTGAAAAATTCAAAAAGTTATATTACAGGTCGAAGAAACTTGTCAAACTAAATATAGAATCAATCTTTAGGATGTTGTTATCATAAATCTTCAATAAAGTTCCAACCGGAGAATTCCTATGCCTGTAGAGAAGCAATGGAACGCAGGTCGCTATCATGTGAATTGCGCATGACCAGGACCTGGCTCTGTGCCAGACCACTGACTCAAAGAGCTCCCATCCGTCTCCACAACACATTAGAAGCCTCATTCAAGTTTCTAAAGATGTTTGAGATCTAGTGGAAGCCCTAGGAAGTGCAACTTTATCCATATCCCACTGTGTATTCAATAGGGGCTGGGTTGAAAATCGTCCAACCTCAGATTTCCCAATTCCTGTTTGAATTTCTTCTCAGGTTTTTGCCTGCCATATGAGTTCCGTTATACTCACAGACATCATTCAAACAGTTTTAGAAACTTCAGAGTGTTTTCCATCCAATACTAATAATACTTTGCTTATATTAGCAATTGGGACTGAGGAGCAGGTCGTTTACTCTGGGCACCTCTGGGCACCTTTCATCCAAGCTACTCAATACTGCCCCTGCAGCCATAAGAAGTTAAAGGTAATGTCTCTGTGATCCAATAGAAAGAGCCATCCAGCTTCTGCTGGTTTGAGAATTGTATTTGACCTCACCACCCCTGGTTAGCCACTATTGGCTTAAAAAAGTCAAATGTAACAATATCTGCCAATTCATTTTAATATTGCAATATTACCCTTGGAGACAGTTAGAGATGCTAATGATAACTATCTTGTGGGTGGACAAAGACATTCAACAAAAACCTTCTCAATTAAATGTTAACTGCAAAGTACGCTTACCTGACAGAAAGATCACCTGATTATTTGCATCAATTGGGTGGCCATTGTTTTGCAAACTCTGCCATGGAATGTGTTGCAGTAGTAGGCCTAACAGAACATCGCTAGACCAACACATTTCTCACTTCCTAAATGCACAATTAAAGGGTGATTACACAAAAAAAAATGTTTTAGCAGGTCGCTCTAAGCCAGATCGCTCTAAGGCAGGTCCCTCCAAGGCAGGTCGCTCTAAGGAAGGCTCCTCTGCTGAAGTTCCCTCTACTGGAGGAACCTCTAAGACAGGTCCTTCTAAATCAGGTCCCCCTAAGCCAGGTCCCGCAAAGCCAGGTCCCTCTAAGGCAGGTCCTTCTAAGCCAGGTCCCTCTAATGAAGGTCGCTCTAAGGAAGGTCGCTCTAAGGAGGTCGCTCTAAAGGAAGGTCGCTCTAAGGACCTCTAAGGAGGTCGCTCTAAGCCAGGTCCCTTAGAGCCAGGTCCCTTAGAGCCAGGTCCCTCAGAGCCAGGTCCCTCAGAGCCAGGTCCCTTAGAGCCAGGTCCCTCAGAGCCAGGTCCCTCAGAGCCAGGTCCCTTAGAGCCAGGTCCCTCAGAGCCAGGTCCCTCAGAGCCAGGTCCCTTAGAGCCAGGTCCCTCAGAGCCAGGTCCCTCAGAGCCAGGTCCCTCAGAGCCAGGTCCCTCAGAGCCAGGTCCCTCAGAGCCATGTCCCTTAGAGCCAGGTCCCTCAGAGCCAGGTCCCTCAGAGCCAGGTCCCTTAGAGCCAGGTCCCTCAGAGCCAGGTCCCTCAGAGCCAGGTCCCTCAGAGCCAGGTCCCTTAGAGCCAGGTCCCTCAGAGCCAGGTCCCTCAGAGCCAGGTCCCTCAGAGCCAGGTCCCTTAGAGCCAGGTCCCTCAGAGCCAGGTCCCTCAGAGCCAGGTCCCTTAGAGCCAGGTCCCTCAGAGCCAGGTCCCTCTAAGCCTCTAAGTCATGTCACTCTGAGCCTCTAAATCAAGTCCCTCTAAATCTCTAAGCCAGGTCCCTCAGAGCCAGGTCCCTCTGAGCCATGTCCCTCTGAGCCAGGTCCCTCTGTGCCAAGCCCCTCTGAGCCAGGTCCCTCTAAGCCCCTGATCCAAGTCCCTCTACAATAGTACTCAGGCTTACAGAGGCTCATCTTGAGTCCTTATGGTTTCACTAAACTGTCAGAATAATTTCATTAGAACCCACACATTAGGTTCCAGACCTGCCTTACTGCCTAGACCAGCCTGTGAGTATTACATCTGTCATTGGGGAGTTTTGGCATCTTGGCAATAACAGAGCTCAGCACCAAATTCATTACGGCAAACAACCCCGCTCCTCTCCTCCGCCTCTCCCCTCCGCCTTCCCCTTTTCCTGCATGCCCCCTCCACTGCCTCCACACTCCTCCACTCCCCCCCTCCCCTCCACTCCCTCCCCCTCTCCTGCCTGCCCCCTCCCTAATCCGTCTCCCCCTCAACCGCATGCACCCTCCACCGCCTCCCCTCCTCTACCTCTCCTCCACCTGTCCCTTCCTCAGCCTGCCCCCTCCTCCGCCTCTCCCCTCCACCGCATGCCCCCTCCACCACCTCCCCCCCCAGCAACAGGTCCTCGTAAACTAAGTGCTGAAATCTCCCGGTGGGGCATCTGGATTTACAAGCACATCATCATCACAATGTGGGGCAATGTATCAAAAGCTTTTAATAGCTGGGACACGCACATTTATTGCCAATAGCTTAACACACGCTTTGGGGCTAGGGGAGGCCAATTGGTCAGATCTACATGTCAGAGGCTCTGTGTGGTAGCAGCCAGGATTGTTTGGTTTCAGGGGTGGGTTTGTGTCTCACCCTAATGTCATGAGGTCAGGTTATGTATGAAGCGTCTGTGAGTTTGTGTTAGAGACACTTGGAGTTCTAGTCTGTCTGTAAAGCTGAATAGTTACAGATTCCGCGAGGTAGAAATTTAAAGGTAATTTCCGATTGAGACGACATATGCAGCGGTTACCATGAACGCTGTCTCTGCTAAAGCGGGAAATTGCCTTTATATTTCACCCACTCTGTAAATCTGAACTTTGCGATGTGGATTGAATAGAGCCCTTGGAGTTGTTAGCACACCTGCTGGCCAGGTTAACATTCAATGGCCACAGAGGAACCAGAAAACACAGATGAAAATCTGGGAAGTTGATTAGATAGTTCAAGTCTATTGAAAAGCTCTGTGAGTTGTGCTTCCTGACATCAATAGAGCAGCCGATAATAAAAAGAACTGTTTGCATAACCCCCCAAAGTTTTTTTTTTGATAAAGTAAACAACTACATTCTGAATAAATTTGGAAGTTCAACATTTTCTTTGGCCTGACTTTAACACTGAAAGTGCCTTGAATTCACCCCTGACAAGGTTTTATGGAACATAAACTCTTGGAACATTTCAGTCGAACCGTCATTGCAGCAGACTCAGCATCACCCAACTTATTGTTTGTTTATTGTTGCATTTGGACCCCAGATGTTGACACCTTTAAAAAAACAAAAAAAACATTTATTTATTTATTTCTAATCCACCCTGCTTCACAGAAAACAGGTCAGTTTTGCTCAATGAACAAAATGACGTGGTCATTAAAATGAAGAATGTTGATGTTTTTCAAAGAAAAATAACAACAATACCCCAATTATCTTGGTTATTATAGATGTTGCATGCCAACATTTGAAAAGTGTTGATGATAGGATCTTACATCTATTAATTTCCACAGCTTGCAGCTGGCATGTTGAACAACAGGACAATAGTACAGTCCGTATGTACGGTGACACTGACTCTGAGGCTGTCCTAATATGGATTCCGTTCACAGAGGCAACTGGTAATTGTTATGAACATAAGACCGAATCCATAACCAGAGAGATGTGTGAACCCACATCTCAAGTCAGGTTTCGGCCCACAGTTTAGAGATGAATTTAAATGTGACTTGTGTTGTCCATACTGTGAGTTCAAGGCATTATTGAAATGACCACACCATTACTAACAGTTGATATTGAAGTTTGTAGCTATGAGTTGGATAGTTGAAGTTACACGTGAGCTCGAGCTGAAAATGAGTGAAGGCATACTGTAGTTGAGGAAAAAAGGAGGTTATTTTCCTGGTATTTTATTCCTCCCTATGGTAATCTTAATGATGGAGTTTGCAGCATCATTTTCCCCCTCATCACTTGTGAAGTGGACATAAGGTAGGCCCAACCCAGTTGATTATGGTACACCCCAAGGCTTCTTTTTGTCAAAAAAAGAGTATTCATTAGCATGTATGCCAAGTTAGAGAAAACATAAAATACATGTGTTGGTTACCCACACATGGCGTCCTTATGCTGGGTTGAGTTTCTGCAGAGTTTTTTTTAATAGTGGACCCAATAGAACATCTGTACAATTGACATCTTGTTTTGGTAGTCTGGGAAAATCAATATAGGTAAATGGTAACACATGCATAAGCGGTAGAAATGGAAATTAGTCACTCTGGGAGCCCACCGATGTAAAATCCTTGAATTCAACTTAGAAAGATACATTTTGTCAGAAATTAATTCACTTTGGATTCGGGTTACCCTCATTTCCATCTCTTAAATTGAAAGAATATGTAGCAAGATCGAACAAGGTTAATCTAGCTCTTATAGCTCAACTATAAGTAGAGTGTACATTTTAGGACAGCCTCAAGCCTATAGAACTGGGTCAAGGAGATGAGTTGTCTTCCAAGTCAGTCAGGAAACAAGTTTCAAGCCCCAAATATGACTGACAACGACCTGTACCTTAACACCTTTGCCCATTATCTCTGTCGCAAATTACTCCGCATACGGTGAGGGAGCCAATAATCACTTTGCCGTGTTAAAATCCCCACTTTTCTTTCACATTATTCCAGCTGGTTGCTAGTAAATGCTTGAGGGATGAAGGAATTTTTTTCTTTACGGTGGAGAGGGAAGTTGGAAGTAAGGAATGAGTCAGACTATTTTAAAAGAGGGAGAAAAACAAAACGAGTGGAAAATATCTTGTTTACTTTTCTGAGAACAGGTGCAAGGGGGTAAAAAACCAAACGGCCTCTTAAACAACAACGGTGAGGGTGTATTTTCCACAGCAATAGATTATTATTAGACACTGATCTACCCACCATGCTTTTCACCCCTTGTAGTCCCTGCATCTCCCCCAACCCACATCAGTATTAATTGACTACAGACATGCATATCGCATTTGATGTCCACAAGAACTGATTTGGGGCCTAATAAGAGCCCAATGTTGAGTCAGTGCCAGAAAACATCAGCTATACACCTCACATGTCTTTGTGCTGCTCAGTTGGCATGGGATCCGACCAACCAACCCAGCTCATCTGCTCTTATGCCCCCAGGAGTGATTGGCACAGGCCACTGTCAGCAGCGTCTGCCTCTCGCTGGAAGACAAGCATCAGAGGGACTATCATGACAGTCCCAGTGACTTGGACCCGCTCGGAGACTCACAGAAGGTGCTAAAACACCAGGAGCACTTGTCTGCTCAAGCAAGAGAGAGGGGGGGGGGGGAAACAAGGTAGAAAAGAAGACAAGGGAACATATTAACGAACAGGTGCAAACTTCAAATTAAAGTGAACACTAATGCGCCCCTCGTAAACGTTTTAAGAGCATGCATCTGTTTTAGAGGCTGCAGTGATGTAGCGGCTTGTGAAAAAGGCACATTTTTTACTGGGTTTCACTTAGTTGGTTATGCGAGTATATCATCTACTGTTAACTAATTGATTATGACACAATGTAACCTCTTGTTTTACTAATCTAAAGGTAAGGGCAAATAATAACATGCAAGTAAATGAAATTATCAGGAACCATAACACATAACACTGGTCAAATAGCCCTTACACACCCTGGAGGTGTGTTGGTTCATTGTCCTGTTGAAAAACAAATGATAGTCCCACAAAGCCCAAACCAGATGGGATGACGTATCACTGCAGAATGCTGTGGTAGACATGCTGGTTAAGTGTCCCTTGAGTTCTAAATAAATCACTGACAGAGTCACCAGCAAAGCACCCCCACACCATCACACCTCCTCCTCCATGCTTCACAGTGGGAACTACACATGTGGAGCTCATTCATTCACCTACTCTGTGTCACAAAGACATGGCAGTTGGAACCACAAATCTCACATTTGGACTCATCAGACCAAAGGACATATTTCCACCGGTCTAATGTAAATTGCTCGTGTCTCTTCTTATTATTGGTGTCCTTTAGTAGTGGTTTATTTGTAGCAATTCGAACCATGAAGGCCTGATTCACACAGTCTCCTCTGAACAGTTGATGTTGAGATTACTTGAACTCTGTGAAGCATTTATTTGGGCTGCAATTTCTGAGGCTGGTAACTCTAATGAACTTATCCTCTGCAGTAGAGGAAACTCTGGGTCTTCTTTTCCAGTGGTGGTCCTCATGAGAGCCAGTTTGCGACTGCACTTGAAGAAATGGCCTAAATTATTTTTTTTAAATCCACATTGACTGACCTTCTTTTTCATGTAATGATGGACTGTCATTTCTCTTAGCTTATTTGAGCTGTTCTTACCATAATATGGTCTTGGTCCTTTACCAAATAGGGCTATATTCTGTATACCACCCCTACCATGTCAAAACACAACTGATTGGCTCATTAAGAAGGAAATAAATTCTACAAACAAACTTTTAACAAGGCACACCTTATAATTGAAATTACATTCCAGGTGACTACCTCGGGAAGCTGGTTGAGAGAATGCCAATAGTATGAAAGCTGTCATCAAGGCAAAGGGTGGCTACTTTGAAGAATCTAAAAAAAATGTTTGTTTACTACAGCACCCTGGAGTGGTGCGCTAGTCATAGACAACCTAAATATTTTGCGCACCAGTCTTTGGCAAAGTGGCCACTGCTTATCATGGAGTGGCACCAGGGTTCACCTAAATAGCCTTCATGCCACTGTGTGAGAGAAGAAGTTATCATTGTTTTTGGACAACGTCAGATGTTACGTGTTATTGGAGTTGCGTCTTAGTCAGTTTAGCTCGGGAAAATGCTGCCCTCGTCAAACTGCAGCTCTAGGCGGCTGCCTAATCGTGCCTAATGGGCGGGACACCTAGGCATAGATTTATACTTAGAATTCCTATTAATTCATTAGCATCTCTGTGGGCTTTGTCATAAAGATTTGTCATTTAACTTTCAAATATATGATCTTTTATTGTGGCATAAACACAACCAGTCATGATGATTTCATCTGATTGTCAAACGATCACTTCAAAGGGCTCCTTTACTAGGCGTACTTTCACATTCATGCACTCACAACATATTACCAGCCTCCAAATAGTGGTGAATGAAAGAGACATCTGTTACACAAGACATCACAAAGTGTAATGACATTTGGCAAGTATGTTTAGGCCAGAATTAATGCCTTTACTGCTGTGGCATACCCCCACTATTTATTTTGCCGGGACGCCATACCGGACCATGTAGCTACACTGCATAAACCCCACAAGATGCCCAATGCCTTTGTTTCAACTCGCTAATGTTAGCTAGCTAAAGATTGATATGTAGATTGTTTACATGATACAATTCAATACAGTAGCATCACACAAACATGTATTTCTCCAACCTGGTCTCAGAGCATTTCAAATCATTCTGAAGATAAATCTGATACACTCCATTTAGTATGATATGGAACGTTTCAAATGGCATATATTAATTTGTGGATGTGATCACCCATTTTGTGTGATATTTTACCAATTACAAATCGTATTATATGTTACAAATTTGCTAAATGTTCAATATGTTACGAATTTGGAAAAGGTATGATATGTTACGAATTATAGCTAGGTGGCTAATGTTACTTAGCTGACTAACATTAGCTAGGCTAGGGGTTAGAGTTAAGGTTTAGGGTTACGTTTAGGTTTAAATTTAGGAGTTATGTTAAAGGATTAAGGTTAGGATTAGGGTTAGGGGAAAGGTTAGCTAAGAAGGTTAAGGTTAGGGTTCGGGGAAAGGTTAGCTAAGAAGGTTAAGGTTATGGTTCGGGGAAAGGTTAGCTAAGAAGGTTAAGGTTAGGGTTCGGGGAAAGGTTAGCTAAGAAGGTTAAGGTTAGGGTTCGGGGAAAGGTTAGCTAAGAAGGTTAAGGTTAGGGTTCGGGGAAAGGCTAGCTAAGAAGGTTAAGGTTAGGGTTAGTGGAAAAGTTAGCTAAGAAGGTTAAGGTTAGGGTTCGGGGAAAGGTTAGCTAAGAATGTTAAGGGTTCGGGGAAAGGTTAGCTAAGAAGGTTAAGGTTAGGGTTCGGGGAAAGGTTAGCTAAGTAGGTTTAACGTTAGGGTTCGGGGAAAGGTTAGCTAAGAAGGTTAAGGTTAGGGTTCGGGGAAAGGTTAGCTAAGTAGGTTAACGTTAGGGTTCGGGGAAAGGTTAGCTAAGAAGGTTAAGGTTAGGGTTCGGGGAAAGGTTAGCTAAGAAGGTTAAGGTTAGTTTTTTTTTTGTTCTCGTTCAAAGTGAAAACACTACACAAGAAGTGGGTGGCAATGGGTTGCCCACGACCTGTGGAGTCCTGCTTTAAACTTATTAAGCATTATACTCACAGTAGAGCCAGATTGATGACTAGATGACTAGATGATAAGTGCAGCCGAAAGCCAATGGGAGAATATCTCCAATATGTTTGGTGTCCATATTAGGACAGTCATACTTCAGTCCTAATATGGATACCGTAATTATTATTGTCTCCACTGGTTAAAAAGGTCTGTCACTCTGTATGTACACTGTTTCACTTGCACCCAATACCACAGTTACTCACTTCACATACAGCTGGCTGTCTCACTTCACTGAGGGGCCACGCCTACCCACACAAAAGCGCGCACACACACACACACACACACACACACACACACACACACACACACACACACACACACACACACACACACACACACACGCAAATAATAATAATTATGGCAGCTCTTAAAAACGAAGGGTATTTGATCCATTGCATTCGGCATATCCATTGCAATACCCCCAGGAATGTTTTGGAAAAGTGAAATCCAACGCACAATATAAAATGAGTGTATCGTTGATTGAATCATTTGAGACTCATATGCCTTCTATTACTGATGGGGAATGAGTGAGAGGCTGAACCAACAGGCACAATTTCATTAAAGGCACCTCTTTGATACCGATGCAGGGATACAGTTAACATGGGGAGTATGCATGCAGATTGCCATCTGTTACAGTGCCTGGACTAAGCACGGAGGGGTAGACGAAATGTGGCCCGCAAGTTTTTCCTGGTATGTTTGTGTGAAAAAGCAATTTGGCACATGCACCATAGAGCCGCGATGAAGCCGCCATGGAGCCACCATAGAGCCATTGTCCTTTATGTGTGAATACAAAGGTCAAAAGGTTATGATCATGGCTGTTGAACTTGTTCTCATCCACATCTGAATGACGATGGCCATTTCTTTACTGCACGTTCCTTCTCAATTGCCTTCCATATGCAGTATTGCAGTATGTGACTAGAGCATGCAGTACGTAATTAGAGCATGCAGTACGTAATTAGAGCATGCAGTATGTGTTTAGAGCATGCAGTACGTAATTAGAGCATGCAGTATGTGATTAGAGCAAGCAGTACGTAATTAGAGCATGCAGTATGTGACTAGAGCATGCATTACGTAATTAGAGCATGCAGTATGTGACTAGAGCATGCAGTACGTATTTAGAGCATGCAGTATGTGATGAGAGCATGCAGTACGTAATTAGAGCATGCAGTATGTGATTAGAGCATGCAGTACGTAATTAGAGCATGCAGTATGTGCTTAGAGCATGCAGTACATAATTAGAGCATGCAGTATGTGATTAGAGCATGCAGTACGTAATTAGAGCATGCAGTATGTGACTAGAGCATGCAGTACGTAATTAGAGCATGCCGTACGTAATTAGAGCATGCAGTACGTAATTAGAGCATGCAGTACGTATTTAGAGCATGCAGTATGTGACTAGAGCATGCAGTACGTAATTAGAGCATGCAGTATGTGATTAGAGCATGCATTATGTTATTAGAGCATGCACAATGTGATTAGAGCATGCAGTACGTAATTAGAGCATGCAGTATGTGATTAGAGCATGCATTATGTTATTAGAGCATGCAGTACGTAATTAGAGCATGCAGTACGTAATTAGAGCATGCAGTATGTGACTAGAGCATGCAGTACGTAATTAGAGCATGCAGTATGTGATTAGAGCATGCATTATGTGATTAGAGTATACGTATGGTCAGTTATCTCAACTATTATTTTCAACCAAAGGATAAATGGGGAGGTAAAACATAGTGAACTCCCAATTGTGATGTATATTTTGACAACAACAAATGGTCATGCTGATACTAGTGCCCCATAAGCCTTACAGTGTAGAAAAATGATACTAGTGCCTCATAGGCCTTACAGGGTAGAAAAATGATACTAGTGCCTCATAGGCCTTACAGGGTACAAAAATTATACTAGTGCCCCATAAGCCTTACAGTGTAGAACAATGATACTAGTGCCTCATGGGCCTTACATGGTAGAAAAATGATACTAGTGCCCCATAGGCCTTACAGGGTACAAAAATTATACTAGTGCCCCATAGTCCTTACAGGGTACAAAAATTATACTAGTGCCCCATAGGCTTTACAGGGTAGAAAATGATACTAGTGCCCCATAAGCTTTACAGGGTAGAAAATGATACTAGTGCCCCATAGGCTTTACAGGGTAGAAAATGATACTAGTGCCCCATAAGCTTTACAGGGTAGAAAATGATAATAGTGCCTCATAGGCTTTACAGGGTAGAAAATTATACTAGTGCCCCATAGGCTTTACAGGGTAGAAAATTATACTAGTGCCCCATAGGCTTTACAGGGTAGAAAATTATACTAGTGCCCCATAGGCTTTACAGGGTAGAAAATTATACTAGTGCCCCATAGGCTTTACAGGGTAGAAAATTATACTAGTGCCCCATAGGCTTTACAGGGTAGAAAATTATACTAGTGCCCCATAGGCTTTACAGGGTAGAAAATTATACTAGTGCCCCATAGGCTTTACAGGGTAGAAAATGATACTAGTGCCCCATAGGCTTTACAGGGTAGAAAATTATACTAGTGCCTCATAGGCTTTACAGGGTAGAAAATTATACTAGTGCCCCATAGGCTTTACAGGGTAGAAAATTATACTAGTGCCCCATAGGCCTAATGTCCAATGCAGCCCGTTTTGAACAAGCAGATGGGGATTAAATATGTTTGTTTTACTGTCTCATTGCGCTGCAGTCGGAGAACATGAATGATAGATTGAGAACTCCACATGGGGGTGCTATTATATTATATGGATTTAGGATTGTGCTCAACACAAGCTAGATGGACATCAGTCTTTACCCTTCCTCCAAAACACCTGCAAACCCCACTGTTGTAACAAATTCACAGTCAGACCCGTGAGAATGGACAATGGAAGTTACCCTGTAGCTGCTAGTCACACCAGTAACACAAAATGAGCTCGGTGTGAGACGGAGAAGACTGGTAAAGGGCCTCATGGTTTTACGAGAGCAAAATAACAGCGTCTAAGAATGTTTAAACCCCCAGAGAAATATTCTCACAGCAGTGCGAGATTAGTCCTATGTCTGCTATGATGATGTCATGAACTAGTACTGCACATTTCTTTCTCCTTCTTTTATTTAGGTTTACACCACAGCTGCCTGTCTGGAAATGTTTCAAATGTTTCAAATTCTCTGAAAGAACCAAAAAAAATAAAATAAAAAAATAATAATAATAATAATAAAAGGGATTTAGACTTTTGCGGGGAGGGGTGATTTAGTGACACACCTTTGTCACTTGTGGATGAGCTTCCTTTCCTAATTGACTGTTCGGTTGCTGCACCTCTGTTCCTCATCTCTAAAAATGTTTCCGAGGGACCAAACGAGGTCGTAATTTACGGTAAGATGATTCTAGCATGTGTTTCCTTCTCTCCATCGCTCTTTCCTAGTGCAGCCGATCCAGCAACAGCTGTACAGGTTGAGAGCAGAATGGAGATGGAGACTACTCCTTTGCAATGTTATGTATCTGCTTGAGTCATTATTACATTTAATGGCCTCTTCTCTTTCTCTACGTAACCACTGATAAATGAAAGAAATGGATCACATCTAATCACGGAAGACCTTTCATTTCACGAAGAAAAGGTAACTAGCGTTGAACTAGTAACCGAAAGGTTGCTGGATCGAATCCCCGAGCTGACAAGGTAAAAGTCTTGTCGTTCTGCCCCTGAGCAAGGCAGTTAACCCACTGTTCCCCGGGTGCCGTGAATGTCGATTATGGCAGTCCCCCGCACCTCTCTGATTCGAGGGGTTGGGTTAAATGAGGAAGACACATTTCAGTTGAATGCATTCAATTGTACAACTGACTATGTATCCCCCTTTCCCTTTCATACTATGGGAAACATTTTCAACAGAACTGAAGGTAGCCTAGTGGTTAGAGCATTGTGCCAGTAATCGAAAGGTTGATAGATCGTATCCCTGAGCTGACAAGGTAAGAATCTGTTGTTCTGCCCCTGAACAAGGCAGTTAATTCACTGTTCTTAGGCTGTCATTGTAAATAAGAATTTATTCTTAACTGACTTGCCTAGTTAAATTAAATAAAAATGTTTATATATCAATGCAGCAATTGTCTTTTTACTATGCAGTAATTGTCTCTGTAAAGGCAGCGATTATGATGAAGTTCACGCCAGTATTGGACAGCCTGTACTGTCATCGAGAACTTCTCTGCAGAGCTATTGCAACACTAGTCTCTCCTCACTCTCCTGTTTTCATCCAAGTCCTAGTTAAATCACTGTCTCCCGCTGGAGGTTTGCAGAGGCTTTGGGCAGACAAGCCACCTGCTCAGCCCCTGTTGCACTCAGATTAGGGCAGGGTGCGGGCTTTGGGCAGGGTGTGCATGATGGATGATTCAACCTGCTGCGGCCTACTGTTAACACCGCTGACTCACGTTTGATTGAGTGTATGTGTGTGTGTGTTACAATCAGCTGACCCCACCTACCACATGCCCCCCTCTTTCAGGGATCTCACAGCTGTGATTGCTACTGACCCAGTGGGTCAATGTGAGTACAAGAGAGTGGTTACATGTGTGTGTATATAAGGGGGTGTATTTGACATGTGTGTATATGAGGGGGTGTATTTGACATGTGTGTATATGAGGGGGTGTATTTGACATGTGCATCTGAGGGGGTGTATTTAGGGGTGTGTGTGTGAGGGATGTATTTGACATGTGTGCATATGAGGGGGTGTATTTGACATGTGCATATGAGGGGTGTATTTGACATGTGTGCATATGAGGGGGTGTATTTAGGGGTGTGTGTGTGAGGGGGTGTATTTGACATGTGTGCATATGAGGGGGTGTATTTAGGGGTGTGTGTGTGAGGGGTGTATTTGACATGTGTGCATATGAGGGGTGTATTTGACATGTGCATATGAGGGGTGTATTTGACATGTGTGCATATGAGGGGGTGTATTTGACATGTGTGTATGTGAGGGGTGTATTTAGGGTGTGTGTGATGGGGGTATATTTGACATGTGTGTATGTGAGGGGGTGTATTTGACATGTGTGCATCTGAGGGGTGTATTTGACATGTGCATCTGAGGGGTGTATTTAGGGTGTGTGTGTGTGGGGTATATTTGACATGTGTGTATGTGAGGGGGTGTATTTGACATGTGTGCATATGAGGGGGTGTATTTGACATGTGTGTATGTGAGGGGTGTATTTAGGGGTGTGTGTGTGAGGGGGTATATTTGACATGTGTGTATGTGAGGGGTGTATTTGACATGTGTGCATCTGAGGGGGTGTATTTGACATGTGCATCTGAGGGGTGTATTTAGGGTGTGTGTGTGGGGGTATATTTGACATGTGTGTATGTGAGGGGGTGTATTTGACATGTGTGCATATGAGGGGTGTATTTGACATGTGCATCTGAGGGGTGTATTTAGGGGGGTGTGTGTGAGGGGTATATTTGACATGTGTGTATGTGAGGGGGTGTATTTGACATGTGCATCTGAGGGGGTGTATATAGGGGTGTGTGTGTGAGGGGGTATATTTGACATGTGTGTATGTGAGGGGTGTATTTGACATGTGTGTATGTGAGGGGGTATATTTGACATGTGTGTATGTGAGGGGAGTTTCACATGTTGTATGTGAGGGGTCTATTTGAGATGTGTGTATGCGAGGGGGTCTATTTGAGATGTGTGTATGTGATGGGGTGTATTTGACATGTTTTATGTGAGGGGGAATTTCACATGTGTGTATGTGAGGGGTCTATTTGACATGTGTGTAGGTGAGGGGGTGTATTTGACATGTGTGTATGTGAGGGGGTGTATTTGACATGTGTGTATGTGAGGGGGTATATTTGACATGTGTCTATGTGAGGGGGTTATTTGACATGTGTGTATGTGAGGGGTATATTTGACATGTGTGTATGTGAGGGGGTGTATTTGACATGTGTCTATGTGAGGGGTTATTTGACATGTGTGTATGTGAGGGGGTATATTTGACATGTGTGTATGTGAGGGGGTGTATTTAGTGGGTGTGTGTGTGTGAGGGGTGTGTATTTGACATGTTTGTATGTGAGGGGGAATTTCACATGTGTGTATGTGAGGGGTCTATTTGACATGTGTATATGTGAGGAGGTGTATTTGACATGTGTGTATGTGAGGGGATGTATTTGACATGTGTGTATGTGAGGGGGTGTATTTGACATGTGTGTATGTGAGGGGGTCTATTTGACATGTGTCTATGTGAGGGGTTATTTGACATGTGTGTATGTGAGGGGTATATTTGACATGTGTGTATGTGAGGGGGTGTATTTGACATGTGTCTATGTGAGGGGGTTATTTGACATGTGTGTATGTGAGGGGTATATTTGACATGTGTGTATGTGAGGGGTGTATTTAGTGGTGTGTGTGTGTGTGAGGGGTGTGTATTTGACATGTTTGTATGTGAGGGGAATTTCACATGTGTGTATGTGAGGGGGTCTATTTGACATGTGTATATGTGAGGAGGTGTATTTGACATGTGTGTATGTGAGGGGATGTATTTGACATGTGTGTATGTGAGGGGGTGTATTTGACATGTGTGTATGTGAGGGGTCTATTTGACATGTGTCTATGTGAGGGGGTTATTTGACATGTGTGTATGTGAGGGGGTATATTTGACATGTGTGTATGTGAGGGGGTGTATTTGACATGTGTCTATGTGAGGGGGTTATTTGACATGTGTGTATGTGAGGGGGTATATTTGACATGTGTGTATGTGAGGGGGTGTATTTAGTGGTGTGTGTGTGTGTGAGGGGGTGTGTATTTGACATGTTTGTATGTGAGGGGGAATTTCACATGTGTGTATGTGAGGGGGTCTATTTGACATGTGTATATGTGAGGAGGTGTATTTGACATGTGTGTATGTGAGGGGATGTATTTGACATGTGTGTATGTGAGGGGGTGTATTTGACATGTGTGTATGTGAGGGGGTCTATTTGACATGTGTGTATGTGATGGGGTGTATTTGACATGTGTGTATGTGAGGGGGTGTATTTGACATGTGTGTATGTGAGGGGGTGTATTTGACATGTGTGTATGTGAGGGGAATTTCACATGTGTGTATGTGAGGTGGTCTATTTGACATGTGTATATGTGAGGAGGTGTATTTGACATGTGTGTATGTGAGGGGGTGTATTTAGTGGTGTGTGTGTGAGGGGGTGTATTTGACATGTGTGTATGTGAGGGGGTGTATTTAGTGGTGTGTGTGTGAGGGGGTGTATTTGACATGTGTGTATGTGAGGGGGTGTATTTAGTGGTGTGTGTGTGAGGGGGTGTATTTGACATGTGTGTATGTGAGGGGGTCTATTTGACATGTTTGTATGTGATGGGGTGTATTTGACATGAGAGAGAGAGAGGGAGAGAGATAGAGAGAGAGAAAAAGGGAGGCAGGAGACCCCAAATGTTGCAAATAATCAAATGACCCAAAGAGCAATTTCAACCTGACGAGAGTTGCATCTGGGTTGGCTGCCTGTCAGTAAGGAAAACACAATAACAAAACCACCTTCGTTCTTTACCCCTCCGTGTGCACATGACATCATGTTAACCGATTTGTTGAACTTTGCCTGCAGGATAACTGACAAGGGGATTCACACACGGTATGCTAAGCGTTCCAAGATGTCTGAGACGCTCTATAAATCCACATCGTTTTCTTACATTTTATGTTACACTCCAATAGTCAGAATAGTGTGAGAAGAGCCAACACAAAATATTAGAAAGTGGATCGGCTGAATGAACTAGGTAGATACTGCTTAGTGTATGTAGATGATGGTTATTATTTAACTAAAACCTCCTATTATGGATGCCGTATATAGGCATTGTATTAGGGGGTATCAAGAGGTGATCTCCTTCTTCCACCGTAGCTCACATTCACTCTTTTCCACCCTGATTCATTTTAAAAGGTGTCCAATTAGTCAGTCAAAACCTTGGTGTTTGTATTATGTACCATTTCTAGGGCTGGTCGTAATACGTAATAACAAGGAGTTGATAGCTTTTTTTTTTATGTGCACATAAAAAAAATAACAGGGGCATTTTCAATGACATCATGGTCAGTTCCTTTTCATTCCACCTCATAAAAAGTCCCCCTGCCTTGGATTGGTTAATGAGATAACGGCTATGCATGAGGACTGTCCTGAAAATAAGGTAATCCAAACCACCTTTGTTATTTTGTTTATGATGGTGAGGGTGGGGGTGTGGCAAACGGACCCAGTAACTAGGCCTCTCTCTCCCCGTGAGGTCATGCCTGGTTTAAAGCGCCAGAGTGCCTGCATGCCATCTTGCTGCTGCTGGTTTATGTTTCACACCTGTTTGTTTGTTTGTTTTAGCCATGACACTTGTTAGCTTTGGAAACGCAGGTCTGGATGAAATCAGATCAAGAGTTAACCTGTGATAGCGGACACCCGCATAGCAGATGTTTTTGACAGTGTCAGAGGTGGAACAGCATTGGAGACATCAAATCGGTGAGAAGCTGCTCTTGCGATCATTGTCACGAAAGCACACCCGCTTGCCCCACTCACGTTACACGTTTAGAAAGTGTAGGCTTTATAGAAATAATGACTCTCAAATTCATTTAAACTAAATTATGAGGATTTTTTTATCACCCTAATGGAGGTGTAGATGACATCTCACATTCCAGTGTTTGAACTTGCAAGCAAGGCTGCATGGGATTTCTGTTTATGCGACTCTGTGCAGCCAATGGTAATGTCAATTTTTAGGTATAATGCCTTGATATTTGACAGCTCTAACGCACTTCCACCAACACCATCAAAACATTCCACCAACACCGTCAAAACATTCCACCAACACCGTCAAAACATTCCACCAACACCGTCAAAACATTCCACCAACACCGTCAAAACATTCCACCAACACCGTCAAAACATTCCACCAACACCGTCAAAACATTCCACCAACACCGTCAAAACATTCCACCAACACAGTCAAAACATTCCACCAACACCGTCAAAACATTCCACCAACACCGTCAAAACATTCTACCAACACCGTCAAAACATTCCACCAACACCATCAAAATAGCTGCTATGCGGATGTCGGCTAAAGCGGATATGAATGATTAGAGTCCTTACTTTAATAACACTGTATGTTACAATACCCCGTGGAAACAATAATGTTGTCATAGTTGAAGCTTGTCTGTGCACAAGCTCACTGTTTTATTTGTTTTGATTGGGTAAGGTTTAAAGGGGAGGGTCTGACAGGAGAAACAAAAGGTGAGGAAAATGGTTACTGGGCCGGCAGCTTTGACATATTGATTTGGAAAATGACCTGAGGATGGCAATAAAAAAATTAGTGGTTACAGATACTCATAGAGTGGTTGTATTCTGTTGTTTATTACCATGAGCAGAGAAAGACATCAATTCAATTGAATTACTAAAAGAGGAAAAACTGCACTCTCCTCCCCCCTCCACCTCCCCTGTTGGCAGACAGGAGGGGAGACCACTATAGCAGAAACCTGCTTGAGTGTTTTGCTTAGCTTTCACCTGTCCGGAGGATTCCAACAGGAGACCAGCTACGGTCATAAAGTGATCAGGAAGAGTTTAAGAAAGGTCACCGAAGAAGCTCCAAGATGTCAGTGATGTTCGATGAGATCACAGTGTTCTATTTTGAGGTCACACGGGGCTCGTATGAAACTCAGAGGCTCTTTGATTCAGATCCATGTTCACACACATGTTGAGAAAGTTCGCTTAGCGCTTGTGAAACAACTAACAGGCAGCCAGATCAGTGTCTGTCCAGTTTAATGGTTCGACATGCTGAGACACGGCTTGACTGCCAGAAACACTTGTTTTAATCCCCGCAATGAACCCAAGTGTTTTTCAGACTGCACTTAAAGGATAAAAAGTCATCCTTCGGCATCATTACTTTCTATTTTTGCGGTCCAGTTATTATTTCTTGTAAAGTGAACATTGTGTTCATGATTATATAGTAAATCGCTTTTAAATTATTATAATTTTTTTTATATCAGGTGATTAAGACTATCGTAACTTTCTGAGGAACGTGATGTTGGAATTTGGAGAATTGGCCTATTTTGACATTTTGTGTTGTGTGTTTTGGAATCCTATGGGATTTGAAGTCGTCACTGAGATTCTGTTTGAACCCAAAGCTGTCCATTGAGTTGCTCTAAACTACAGTATGGCCTGATTGTAAGACATATTGATGATGACACTTACAGTGTGCACCACTGTTTTGTTGGACCCCACATTTACATACCAGCATGAAGTACTTACAACCCATTAAGAATTCACGCAGGTCAAGACCAGGTCGATATGTGTTTTTGGCTGATCTAAGAAAACCTCATATAGGGTTTGATTGAATAGGCCCCACACTGTCAGTGGGAGGGAACAAAGGACATGATGTCACTCTCATCGTTACCCATTACCGTTAAATAACATCCCATCTCCATTCTTGTAAAGTCATCTGATCACCCTCCTTGTTGTCCGGTCTGTCATCCTACAACTTTACAAGCTAATTTCACCTCGTCAAAACCCCAAAAAACGTTTGCAGAGCGCACACAAGCATACGGCATCCACTCTGACCTGCATCACAGCAGTCCGCAAACCTCAAACATTGTTTTGATGTTACCACACTCACTAACGACCAACACTTCAAAAGGTAATTTACCTTGGAGCAAATGGTGAATCACAATATGAATTGAGCAGCTACACGTTGACTGTGAGAGTTTGGGATACTCGTGGCCTATTATAGGAGTTGACAGCAGAGCATAACTATGTATAGTCATGTTATGTTACCTTTTCCAACTACTGTTACTAATCCTTGTTTATTGGCCTACCAACATAGATCACAAGAAATTTTATTAGATTTTTTTATTGTAAATTATGTGATTTTGATTAGATTTTGTCTCATGAATTGTATATGCAGGGCTCCCTTGTGAAAGAGAACCTGATTTTAAAAAGGTGACCCCCTGTTTAAATAAAGATCAAATAATATATATATATTTTTTTAAATCACCATTGTTCTTTAGCATGTTCACCATCACCGAAATGTCAGTTTCAATGTACTAGTCAAATATGCCTAGCAGTGACTATGCAGGACCACATGAACAGTTTTCATGTGCTGCTGCCATACTATGTTGTATACTTAGGTCTCTTTTATGTCGTGTTGTGGTGTCTCTGTTGTGATGTGTATTTTGTCCTGTATTTTTATATACTTCAAAAAAAAAATCCCAGCCCCTGTCCCCGCAAGAGGCCTTTTGCCTTTTGGTAGGCCGTAATTGTAAATAAGAATTTGTTCTTAACTGACTTACCTAGTTAAATAAAGGTTCAATCAAATTAAAAATTAAAAAACAGCTGAACATGGTTGTCAGTCTGGAAAGGCCTCCAGGTGATCACACAGTACTCCAACAGACAATCCACATATCCAGGGCCAAGCTCACTATTCAAATGTTGTGGCATATTGCAGACAGAAATGTCATGAATAAAGAGGTGTTTCCTTATCCTACGTGTCAGAGAGGTAAGTTTATTCTCTATCTGAGCGTTTACAACATTGTTCCCTGCTGAACACAGCCCTGTATTCAACTTGAGCAAACCCCATGTCTGTGTTGATGCAAAGAGAACCCCATTTAAGAGAGAGAACCCCATTTAAGAGAGAGAATCCCATTTAAGAGAGAGAACCCCATTTAAGAGAGAGAACCCCATTTAAGAGAGAGAACCCCATTTAAGAGAGAGAACCCCATTTAAGAGAGAGAACCCCATTTAAGAGAGAGAACCCCATTTAAGAGAGAGAACCCCATTTAAGAGAGATAACCCCATTTAAGAGAGAGAATCCCATTTAAGAGAGATAACCCCATTTAAGAGAGAGAACCCCATTTAAGAGAGAGAATCCCAGAGAGATAACCCCATTTAAGAGAGAACCCCATTTAAGAGAGATCCCATTTAAGAGAGATAACCCCATTTAAGAGAGAGAATCCCATTTAAGAGAGAACCCCAGAACCCCATTTAAGAGAGAGAACCCCATTTAAGAGAGAGAACCCGTTTAAGAGAGAGAACCCCATTTAAGAGAGAGAACCCCATTTAAGAGAGAACCCCATTTAAAAGAGAGAATCCCATTTAAGAGAGAACCCCATTTAAGAGAGAGAACCCCATTTAAGAGAGAGAACCCCATTTAAGAGAGAGAACCCCATTTAAGAGAGAGAATCCCATTTAAGAGAGAACCCCATTTAAGAGAGAGAACCCCATTTAAGAGAGAGACCCCCCATTTAAGAGAGAACCCCATTTAAGAGAGAACCCCATTTAAGAGAGACCCCATTTAAGAGAGAGAACCCCATTTAAGAGAGAGAACCCCATTTAAGAGAGAGAACCCCATTTAAGAGAGAGAACCCCATTTAAGAGAGAGAACCCCATTTAAGAGAGAGAACCCCATTTAAGAGAGAGAACCCCATTTAAGAGAGAGAACCCCATTTAAGAGAGAGAACCCCATTTAAGAGAGAGAACCCCATTTAGAATCCCATTTAAGAGAGAGAACCCCATTTAAGAGAGAGAGAGAACCCCATTTAAGAGAGATAACCCCATTTCCCATTTAAGAAGATAACCCCATTTAAGAGAGAGAACCCCATTTAAGAGAGAGAACCCCATTTAAGAGAGAGAACCCGTTTAAGAGAGAGAACCCCATTTAAGAGAGAACCCCATTTAAGAGAGAGAACCCCATTTAAGAGAGAGAACCCCATTTAAGAGAGAGAACCCCATTTAAGAGAGAGAACCCCATTTAAGAGAGAGAACCCCATTTAAGAGAGAGAATCCCATTTAAGAGAGAGAACCCCATTTAAGAGAGAGAACCCCATTTAAGAGAGAGAACCCCATTTAAGAGAGAACCCCATTTAAGAGAGAGAATCCCATTTAAGAGAGATAACCCCATTTAAGAGAGAGAACCCCATTTAAGAGAGAGAACCCCATTAAGAGAGAGAAATTTAAGAGAGAACCCCATTTAAGAGAGAGAACCCCATTTAAGAGAGAGAACCCCATTTAAGAGAGAGAACCCCATTTAAGAGAGAGAACCCCATTTAAGAGAGAGAATCCCATTTAAGAGAGAGAACCCCATTTAAGAGAGAGAACCCCATTTAAGAGAGAGAACCCCATTTAAGAGAGAGAACCCCATTTAAGAGAGAGAATCCCATTTAAGAGAGATAACCCCATTTAAGAGAGAGAACCCCATTTAAGAGAGAGAACCCCATTTAAGAGAGAGAACCCCATTTAAGACGCGGAGAGATCTAAAGGAAGTGAAAACAGGGGCATCAGCCCTTTCTACTCTCTGCCCTATAATGGTTTTGTGGATTGCGGTGAATTCGTCCTGCCATGCCACTGCACGACCCAAAAAGGCTAACAAGGCCTCCTACTGGCCGTGTATGAAGAGGGGCACAACATCACAGTAATCCGAGGCATCGGGGGAAAGACTTTGGTGCGGTTTTCATCTCCCACGGCAATCAATTTTCCCTAAATGTTTCCCTCCGAAACAGGCCTGACGTTTTAATTGTGGACTATATTTTGTTCCACACTTTATACATTCTTGGCAAAACAAATGTTCTCCCTCAGGTTGCCGCTGGAGACCATTCTCAAATTAGGCGGCGATATTCTAAAGGTTCTTGCTTTACCGTATTTATAATGCAAAATGAAAACACTTAAAAACTGAAACCAGGCTCTTGTGGTGTCACATGAAAAACAATTGGCATTTTTCTTGTGTGGAATTCACTGACTGGATTTTCCTTCTCTACTTCTGGAAAACAACATCAAAACAAAGGCATAAAAGTGATGGCAACGATTAAAAGAACAGAATATAAAAGTTTACGAAGATCATAGCTGCCACACCGGTATTAATAGCAGTGCCCTGAGTGAGTGTTAGAATCCTGCTGTTGCCTCAGGCACATGCCAAACAATTTTTTTTCTCTCTCTCTCTCTCTCTCCCTCTCTCTCTCTCTCTCTCTCTCTCTCTCTCTCTCTCTCTCTCCCTCTCTCTCTCTCACACACACACACACACAATTACGCTACTTCAAAACCACCGCACATAGTTTGTTACCTCGTTCTCCCTCATATGTTAATGAGACCCAGTCACAAGAATGCTACGTCAACATGGCTCCAATCTTTAATATTCTAGACAATGAAGAGTTAAATTCCTTCAGTATGAAGACTTTGGAAAAACAAGACCTTTAACCTTGAATGATAATGGACAATTGTGACCCCCCTGAATTGACTCATTCAAACATTTCAATTAGATGAATCAAACTTCAATACGATTTGAGTTATTAAGTTCTAGCGTTTTCCAGTTGGTGTTGTGACACTCAAAATCGCAAGATCACAGTAATAAAACTGGCTTACCATATCAGAATGTGTGTGTAGATTTGCAGAAGTGATTTGCTGTGCATATTTACTGCTCAAAGACAGACTGCCAAGATTAAGCTCAAAGTAACAAACCAATTCTCTCCCAGAAAGACAGAAAAATGACACTTCATCTTTCCCTCAGTCTACTCCCGGCGGAGGGATCCCGGTCAAGCCAAAAGGCGTCGACCATTACATATTTCTCCTATGTCGAGTTATGTTACTCTCGGGAAGACAGTTACCAAGAAAAGAGAAGCATCAATGCATTTGGCGTTGGATAGAGATGAGATAAGAGTGAGAGAGACCTTCCACCAAAAGAATTTCACACCAATGAGACAATCCATTTGTTCCAGGCCAAAATGGTGGTCTGCTCTTTGAATGTGTGGGAAGGCATGCTAATGCTAATAGAAATGAAAAAAATCTGAGGTAGCTGGGCAACCCGCTAATGCCATCTAACCGCTGAAACGTAGACCTGAAACTACACTGTAGCCGGCCTGGTGTTCCACCGTCGCCAGTTTTTCCATGTCACCGCGCTCTTTCGTACTCTCCACTCGCTCGCAGCCAAAGCGTTCATCCATTTCAAGACCCTGGAGCTTGCCTACGGAGAAGTAAGGGGTACTGCCCCTTCCTACATTCTGTTTATGGTCAAACCTTAACCACAACCCAAGCACTCCGTTCTGCCACCTCCGGTCTATTGGCTCTCCCACTCCTACATCACTATTTAGGATTTGGGTCTTTCAAGATTTGTATGTCTTATTGGATATTGAAGTGAAGCCATTCCCGACCCAAAAATATTTTGTTTTGCATCATACATTTTAAATGGCATCTCTCTGCACAAGGCATCCCTCTCCACAAGGCATCCCTCTCCACAAGGAATCTCTCTCCACAAGGCATCCCTCTCCACAAGGCATCCCTCTCCACAAGACATCCCTCTCCACAAGGCATCCCTCTCCACAAGGCATCTCTCTCCACAAGGCATCCCTCTCCACAAGGCATCCCTCTCCACAAGACATCACTCTCCACAAGGCATCCCTCTCCACAAGGCATCCCTCTCCTCAAGGCATCCCTCTCCACAAGGCATCCCTCTCCACAAGGCATCCCTCTCCACAAGGCATCCCTCTCCACAAGGAATCCCTCTCCACAAGGCATCACTCTCCACAAGGCATCACTCTCCACAAGACATCCCTCTCCACAAGGCATCCCTCTCCACAAGGCATCCCTCTCCTCAAGGCATCCCTCTCCACAAGGCATCCCTCTCCACAACGCATCCCTCTCCACAAGGCATCCCTCTCCTCAAGGCATCCCTCTCCACAAGGCATCCCTCTCCACAAGGCATCACTCTCCACAAGGCATCACTCTCAGGGATGGGAAACTCCTGAGAGGGATGTGAAAACAAGCTTAAAGCATCATATTTGTACAAGGGTACTGAGTAAAAACAGATGTGTTGTCTGTACAGTTGCCTGATGGGCAATCCAAATAATGCGCTGTAATCTGTATGTCCAACGTAGTTCATCCGTCCCAACTAACATCTGCTTTGGCAGCTTAAGTGCAATACATTCACATGCATGGAAACAGGCCTCCAGTTTGGATTACTTGGTAATTCTACAGCATCAACTTTTCTTAGTGTGTTTGTCTAGGCGCTTCCCCATAAGAGCATTTTATCTACCGTCAGACCATCTGAACCACCCCCACAAAATAAAATAAAAATCAACACACATGCTGTGACAATTTATCTGTTCAGTCGTTTCAAATATTTGGGCGCGCTCCAAAGCTGTTTAGCTGACCTCATGAAGACCAAAAGGACTCTCTAAAATAAGCAAAAAATAGTCAAACTGTTTCTTTCTTTTGTTTTTCCCTGAGGAGTAATTATCGAACATTGGTGGTATTATTGACATGATTCGCTTGTGATTTGTTCAGAACAGCCAGTGCAGAGGGAGTGAGGTCATAGCGGTTCAGCCAGCGAGGAATGTCTTTGATTAACTACGTCCAAGCATTGATCGGTGAAGAACAAACAAGAGGATAGGGGGTTCACAGCATGTACGGTTACATGCACACAATAATATGGTTATTGTGGATAGTCAGATTAATATAATAGTTAGATTAAAATGTTGACATGCTTTGCAAGAAGAACAATTTCACCTAATAATCTTGTTTACAGGGATACATCTGAAATCAGGCTTCCTGTTGGCACTCTGATAAATGCAGAAAAATCGGCAATGGAAGTAAACGTTCTACCACAACAAGCATGTTCTTTTTTGGGACGGCGATTTGATTCTGAGAAGTATAAAGTCATGTGAAAATGATTTCTAAGATGCATTCAGTTGTTCCGAAACTCAACTTCGCTTATTAAGAGGGAGGCTCACTCGGCTGGTGCTAAGACATGAGCAGATCAAATACACGTCTGGAACGCCGACTAAGGCATTTTATATGTCCTAATCATTGAAAATATTGCTTAGGAAAACCAGGTGTTTTTATCGGTTTATGCTCACTTCGATTTTTGACCTTACGCCGATTAAGATATCCAGAATAAGGTGTTTACATTACTTTTTCTATAATCAGTTGAAAAATTGAATTATTAATGTGCGTGTAAATGTGTTGAATGTCACAGTGGTGAACTGGCTCACAGACCAACATATCAAATTGAGTGGTGTGTTCAATGTCACAGTGGTGAACTGGCTCACAGACCAACATATCAAATTGAGTGGTGTGTTCAATGTCACAGTGGTGAACTGGCTCACAGACCAACATATCAAATTGAGTGGTGTGTTCAATGTCACAGTGGTGAACTGGCTCACAGACCAACATATCAAATTGAGTGGTGTGTTCAATGTCACAGTGGTGAACTGGCTCACAGACCAACATATCAAATTGAGTGGTGTGTTCAATGTCACAGTGGTGAACTGGCTCACAGACCAACATATCAAATTGAGTGGTGTGTTCAATGTCACAGTGGTGAACTGGCTCACAGACCAACATATCAAATTGAGTGGTGTGTTCATGGCACCAAAAAGTTGCACATTTACATTTACATTTAAGTCATTTAGCAGACGCTCTTATCCAGAGCGACTTACAAATTGGTGCGTTCACCTTAAGACATCCAGTGGAACAGCCACTTTACAATAGTGCATCTAAATATTTTAAGGGGGGTGAGAAGGATTACTTTATCCTATCCTAGGTATTCCTGAAAGAGGTGGGGTTTCAGGTGTCTCCGGAAGGTGGTGATTGACTCCGCTGTCCTGGCGTCGTGAGGGAGTTTGTTCCACCATTGGGGGGCCAGAGCAGCTTGCACGATTCCACAACAACATTGACTCTGTAAAGATACCTTCTAGAAAGCATTGTGTCTAGTAGTTGTAGCCAGAGCAGAACTATATGGTGTTAGTTGACTAGGGCCACATCCGTGGACATGACAAAAGCAATGGCTGTAGTGTAGGTCAATGTTCGATAAATGATGCATCTTTTGGTAAGACGAAAGACTGGACACAAGTTAGAATTCAATTTTTCCTGCAGCATAACAAAGCTACAAAATCTATCTTGAATGAAGGGCTGAACAATTCTCTTTTTGTAGAATTAATTGACTGTAAAAGCTCTTCCCTCATCAAACCCGTCGACATACTGTCCAGTAGAACCTCAGAGGCAGGAATGCGTAGGGGGAAAACCTTTCTAGAAAGTTCTGCCCTGTAATTTATGGCTCCCGAGTGGCGTCACTACAGTCCCCAGTTCCAGATCCAGACTGTATCACATCCAGCCGTGATTGGGGGTCTCATAGGGCGGCGCACAATTGGCCCAGCGTCGTCCGGGTTTTGCCGGGTTACGCCGTCGTTGTAAATAAGAATTTGTTCTTAACTGACTTGACTAGTTAAATAAAGGTGAACTAAAACTAAAAAAAAAACGTTTGACCTATTTACTGTATTTTCTAACCAGACACAGTAAACGTAAAGAAAGCATTAAATAAATGTCCTGGTTGGATATCGCATGTTCAGTTTGACCAGTCAGTCGTTCGTATCTTTGAGGTTCTATACTGTATTTAGCCAAAAACAGATGTTATTATTGCAATCGACATGTACAGGATTCTACCCATGTATGGCAGGTATTACATTGTGTACCTCCACTAGATATTTGTCAAACAGTATATGTTAATGTTATAATTCAGGTGGACAGCTGAACACTGTACTGATGGATTGGTTTGGGCGTGTCACATCTGCAATGCATTTAGCTGGGAGGGAGAGGTCCATGCAAGGTAGTGTAGAAACAAATGTTGAATTACAAGTGTGATTGAAGAAATTTGCCATCTACTAAGCAAACCATGGAATCTCAGGCTTTAACAGAGACATCCACGGTATACTTTACCCAGCTGTTTGTAGTCAAAGAGCAGTGGATAGGGGGTCAAAAGGTAGCATAGACGATTATTATGAAAAAAAAGGTAACTTTTTTTTTGTTCAATCGTCAAACTAGCTTTTGGAACTGCTTCCGAATACCAACATGTTTGAACTCAAGGACTTTTCGGCCTTTGGTTATAATACGGTAAGGATTACTGTATTATGTCCGTGTGAGCTTCAACACCATAACAGATGCACACCCGACAGGCGAGGTCGTCTGAGAGAAAAACCAAGACCACACTTGATTGTGATTTTCTCCTCTTGCTTCAAACGCCATTTTCAGGTTTCCATAGGGATCCATGGGTCTCAAAGTAGACCAGGTGTCTTCTATACACACCGCCCCATATGGGTATAGCACCTTTGAGAAATCAGTTGCAGTAGGTAAACATGGGCCAGTGTCCAACGGTAGCATAACGCTGACGGGTGCTGATCCACAGTTCTGACCTCAAGGTCTTTCTCTGGTAAAGACAATGTCAATTCAACACATTTAAATACTGTAAAGTTGAGTCTTGGGGGGCATTTGATCAACATTTATGATAGGCAACATTGTTTTGTTGAGTACATTCATCGAAATGGGCATTCTACAGTGAGAGTGAATGTTTTAAGAACTTTCATGGTTACCTGATTTGATTGAATGTGCCCTTTAGTACCATGGTCTGAAAAGCAACAGTGAGGTAGCTACAAAATAACTCCTACATGACATACTATTGCAGGGTTAAACTACTGACATATACAGTACCAGTAAAAAGTTTTAGAAAACCTACTCATTCAAGGGTTTATTCTTTATTTTGTACACTTTTGTACATTGTAGAAGAATAGTGAAGACATCGAAACTATGATATAGCACATATGGAATCATGTAGCGACCAAAAAAGTGTGAAAGAAATCAAAATATATCTTATATTTAAGATTCTTCAAAGTAGCCACCCCTTGCCTTGATGACAGCTTTGCACACACACAGTTTTGCATTCTCTCAACCAGCTTCATAAGGAATACTTTTCCAACGATCTTGAAGGAGTTCCCACATACATGTATGTGAGGTTATGATTGGTCACATTACCAACTACTGTAAAACATATTTTAAAAAAGTAGGATGTACGAGGGTGGTGAAGTGTCTGGCCTGGTTATGTGCCCACCATAGTTGTAATCATGTTGGGAAGGACTATGTCGTCGGGGGGGCGATTATACAAAAATGGTCAACATATCAGCAGTAATTGATAGAAAATGTTGAGAGTCACATGATTACACTACTGTACCACACTTAATGTACTTCACAAACTCAACCTTCAGATGATTACATTACATTATTGTATCTCCTTTTTTTGTGTTGCTCTTCATTCTTAGAGTATTTCACACATGTGACACGTCTCTTGTGAAGTAGGCCACTGAATTGCACAATGCTGTCCTTATCTGGCATTAATAAAATCACTGTATTTTCTTGAAGCATGTGTGTAACTTAGAGGCCATTGTTTATGACTGTGAAAAGCAGCGTTGATGCATTGAAACACTAGAGGGCTTATACATGGTGTAAGCACTAGGCACTTACAACAGTTGTGCTAAATGTTGGCTAATGGGAAATGGTTTGCTACGATTTTCTACTGTTTCCTTATGTCAATGACCATATCTCTGCTAGCATTTTCTATCCTGGTATTGACTCTGATATAAATTCCTTGTGACTCTGGGACTGTCCCTAATATAGACACCGTACACATAATTCAACTCATAGAGACAGGACTCATTTTTGTGTCCAACAGGGTCACGAGGAGGGATGGGCCAATGAAATTGCAAGTCCCACCCAGGTGACAACACTAAGATGGTGGAAGCAATCAATGGCACTGCTCATGCTAAAGCTGCTTTTTGGCCTCTGTGATTATCGTTGGTTCAACTTCTGTGTCAGCAGAATAAGGCCTGGTGTCAACTCTGGCCATTCAGGACGTGTTGCTGTGCAACTCTGTCCATTCAGGACGTGTTGCTGTGCAACTCTGTCCATTCAGGACGTGTTGCTGTGCAACTCTGTCCATTCAGGACGTGTTGCTGTGCAACTCTGTCCATTCAGGACGTGTTGCTGTGCAACTCTGTCCATTCAGGACGTGTTGCTGTGCAACTCTGGCCATTCAGGACGTGTTGCTGTGCAACTCTGTCCATTCAGGACGTGTTGCTGTGCAACTCTGGCCATTCAGGACGTGTTGCTGTGCAACTCTGTCCATTCAGGACGTGTTGCTGTGCAACTCTGTCCATTCAGGACGTGTTGCTGTGCAACTCTGTCCATTCAGGACGTGTTGCTGTGCAACTCTGTCCATTCAGGACGTGTTGCTGTGCAACTCTGTCCATTCAGGACGTGTTGCTGTGCAACTCTGTCCATTCAGGACGTGTTGCTGTGCAACTCTGGCCATTCAGGACGTGTTGCTGTGCAACTCTGTCCATTCAGGAGGTGTTGCTGTGCAACTCTGTCCATTCAGGACGTGTTGCTGTGCAACTCTGTCCATTCAGGACGTGTTGCTGTGCAACTCTGTCCATTCAGGACGTGTTGCTGTGCAACTCTGGCCATTCAGGACGTGTTGCTGTGCAACTCTGGCCATTCAGGACGTGTTGCTGTGCAACTCTGGCCATTCAGGACGTGTTGCTGCGCAACTCTGTCCATTCAGGACGTGTTGCTGCGCAACTCTGTCCATTCAGGACGTGTTGCTGCACAACGCTGTCCATCCAGGACGTATTGCTGCGCAACTCTGTCCATTCAGGACGTGTTGCTGCGCAACTCTGTCCATTCAGGACGTGTTGCTGCGCAACTCTGTCCATTCAGGACGTGTTGCTGCGCAACTCTGTCCATTCAGGACGTGTTGCTGCGCAACTCTGGCCATTCAGGACGTGTTGCTGCGCAACTCTGGCCATTCAGGACGTGTTGCTGTGCAACTCTGGACATTCAGGACGTGTTGCTGTGCAACTCTGGCCATTCAGGACGTGTTGCTGCGCAACTCTGGCCATTCAGGACGTGTTGCTGTGCAACTCTGGCCATTCAGGACGTGTTGCTGCGCAACTCTGGCCATTCAGGACGTGTTGCTGCGCAACTCTGGCCATTCAGGACGTGTTGCTGTGCAACGTGTTGCTGCTCTGTCCATTCAGGACGTGTTGCTGTGCAACTCTGCCATTCAGGACATTCAGGACGTGTTGCTGTGCAACTCTGGTCCATTCAGGACGTGTTGCTGTGCAACTCTGTCCATTCAGGACGTGTTGCTGTGCAACTCGTGTTGGCCATTCAGGACGTGTTGCTGTGCGTGTTGCTGTGCAACTCTGTCCATTCAGGACGTGTTGCTGTGCAACTCTGGCCATTCAGGACGTGTTGCTGCGCAACTCTGGCCATTCACTCTGGCCATTCAGGACGTGTTGCTGTGCAACTCTGGCCATTCAGGACGTGTTGCTGTGCAACTCTGGCCATTCAGGACGTGTTGCTGTGCAACTCTGTCCATTCAGGACGTGTTGCAGCGCAACTCTGGCCATTCAGGACGTGTTGCTGTGCAACTCTGGACATTCAGGACGTGTTGCTGTGCAAATCTGGCCATTCAGGACGTGTTGCTGTGCAAATCAAAACACACTTCTGAGATCTTGAAATTGGTTTCAGTTGATTGAACAATACGGTCTCTACAGTATCATCCTACATTGTTTTAAAATTGGATCCAGACATTAATTAATTGAAAAAGGAACATGGTACAAAACAATTCTTACTCATGGACTTTTTTTTTTAAACATTCAAAATATATATTTTTGACTATTTTTAAAGGATTGGGCTTTTAATAGTTATTGCAGGGCGCGTTAATGTTTTGATACGGTGTTGTCTTAAACCTTCAATTCACTTATGTTAAATTGCCCATAATGTTTCCTCTTCACTGCATTCCTGATCTGTGGAAGCCTGCAATCAATGTCAGAACTCTGATTGGCACTATGGTGAAAATGTTGGAACATTTCGGATTCAGACCATGCTCTAAATGATTGTTTTTCCAGGTTTTTCCCCATCTGAGGACTTGTCATTCCTTGTTGAGGAAGTGTATGAAAACGGATGCACTACCTATCCTCTATATCCCACGAAGAGGCTCTTTCTAACCCCCAGAGTGCAAATTATTAGGTGACCATTTTGTTCACAGGACTCATCTGGATAATACCCCCCACCCACCCACCTGTAATTCGCACACTGCTATAATGAACTACTGTAGGTCCACTGGGAGGTTCATCATGAAGCCTACTAGAGTACGTTGTCAGGGGTCCGGGGGGATTTCTATATAAAGTCAAATCAAATGTTTTATTGGTCACATATTTAGCAGATGTTATTGTGGGTGTAGCGAAATGCTTGTATAATGAGGCACTCGTAAAAAAATCAGGGTTCTCTGTTTCTGCACGGTTTTAAACTATGGACCTGTGAGGCGAATGTGATAATCACTTCACCACAGAAACTGCTATATTCAGACGTACTAAGAGAACTTTAATGTCAGACTCAAATGTGTCATTGCTTGGCTTTCTTGGAGGTAGAAAACATCATCTTTCAAATTCTTCATATCTCCATTTCTGATCATTTAAAGAGTTTAAAAAGTGGCACTGGTTTTAACAATCCACAGTAGTAAACTTGTGGTGCAGCTGCGTCAAGTAATTTGTCCCATTAATCATGTCCCTAACGCTGTTCCATCTCGCAGTATAATTTCATTCAGCTGAAAAATGTTTCCACACATACAGCAGTCCTTTGAAATAGGCACCCTAATTATCTAGTGCAGCAGGAAATCACAAAAATAGAAGTCGCACACTTATTAGATTTTTCAGAAAACCTTGTCTGTTTCACAGTTTTTTTGACAGTCTGATTTGACAAACTGGTTTTCTTTTAATGTTTTTGTCTTTCATAACGTCGTTCCAGTTCTTATCTAAATCCAGCGCTGTCGCTTAAAAAAAAAAAAAAAGAAATAAACATAGTAGCAGTTTGACACAAAAGGTCAAAGGTCAGTCAGTTATTTATGGACTTCATTTGTTGACTGTGTTGCGTGCTCATAATTGTGTTAGACTTAGCCCCTTTAGCAGCCCAGCATTCCTTTCATGATGGAGAATGATTATTATTGGAATTCAATCCAACCCGCAAGCTTGTAAAAATAAATGCAATTCAGTTTTACGTGATATTTGACCCCAATTTACAAACGGCACTCAATTATATTATTCTAAGTACTTCAATGTTGGAATGTGAAATGTCCATGTGGCTATGCATGTGAATACAATGTGAAACAAATACGCTAGAGATGTGATTTGATTTAATCTGGTTTCTAGTATTTGTCAATGGTCCTCACTGTACAACTGATTAGGATACAGAGCACTTTATCCACTATGGAGGAGAGAAACATTTTAAAGCTTAAACTTTCTCAAGACTTTATCATTTAATCCCAAAAAATGTTCAAACTATCATTATTATATTGACCGTTTTTGAAAATTGTCAGCTGGTTGTTTCTTTAATACAAATGGAGTTATAATGAGACGTTTCAGTGGTAAAACCTTAGGCTTGATTAGCTCACCCATCATGGGAGGGTTACGGCCCCGTTCGTAAGGTTGTTTGTGCTCCAAAAAAGCAAGATTAGCCAAGTTTTGCTAATGTGTAATAATTCAATTTCAACCCATACTGTCAACAGTATGTCTCCTCTGAGAACGTTGGTACTCTCGTTGAACCAAAGAATGAACCCACGGAGAAGAGAGTACAGTACGTCAGAATGGATAATACAAATGTGCAGTGCATTCGGAAAGTATTCAGGCAATGAAAAAACGGGTTTTTAGAATTTTATTGATGATTGTAAACAAAATAATGGCCACATTTTTTTTACATGTATGTTTATTCAGAAATATTACGATGAACTTATGATTCATTGCATTGTTCATTCAAGCATGACACGACACCTGAGCTATGGAGTGATTACACACAGTATCACACCACACCTTAGATATCAAGTGATTACACATGTGGCAGGTAGCCTAGTGGTTAGAGCGTTGGACTAGTAACTGGAAGGTTGCAAGATCAAACCCCCTAGCTGACAAGGTAAAAAATCAGTTGTTCTTCCCCTGAGCAAGGCACTTAACCCACTGTTCCTAGACCAGTTAACCCACTGTTCCTAGGACATCATTAAAAATAAGATTTTGTTTGTAGCTGACTTACCTGGTATATTAAACAAGGTTCTTTGCTCTTTAACAGCTTTTCAGTTGATCTCCCTTCTTTAGGCATAATAGATATAGGTAATAGTTATTTGAAGGGCAATTTAACCACCCCATAATCAACACATATAGTTCTTCACTCTTAACATGGGCATTAGGCATAACCATCTGTATCAGGCAGATCTCTAACATGAAGCAAATTACTTTGACTCTAGCCCATACCCCTGACAGGAGAGTTATGTAGCCCTAACAAATTCCTCTATGTTGCTGAGCCAATTGTGGTCTTAATGTGAACCACATCCACCTTGCCGAGCAAGGTCTGGCCTTTTCACATGATCTGGTTTAGGTGTGGTAAACTGGCCCACTTATGGATTGTAATATCAATTGTAACAGAGCCAAGTGGTAACATTGTAACATGGATCGGATTTGGGCAATAATAATCTTGCTGCCAGGTTTTGAGACGACCACAGGTCCTTGTTTAAAGCTGCATTATGTCTCTTTTTGGGCTACCTGACCAAATTCACATAGAAATGTGAGTTGTAGATCTGTCAATCACTTTGAAAGCAAGTCTAAGAAGCAGTATAGCTTTTCTATGCTTCTATTTCTATGCTTCTATTTAAGTTTTGTATTTTTTCTCTTTCACTTTCTGTTTTTCTGGGATATTTGGGGGGTTTGTATCATTTGATTTACACAACATGGCTACCACTTTATTGTGAAACAAACAAGAAATAAGACGAAAAAAAAACAGAAAACTTGAGCGTGCATTACTATTCACCCACCTAAAGTCAATACTTTGTAGAGTCAAGTCTCTTGGGGTATGTCTCTATAAGCTTGGAACATCTAGCCACTGGGATTTTTGCCCATTCTTCAAGGTAAAACTGCTCCAGCTCCTTCAAGTTGGATGGGTTTCGCTGGTGTACAGCAATCTTTAAGTCATACCACAGAATCTCAATTGGATTGAGGTCTGGGCTTTGACTAAGCCATTCCAAGACATTTAAATGTTTCCCCTTAAACCACCAGAGTGTTGCTTTAGCAGTATGCTCAGGGTCATAGTCCTGCTGGAAGGTGAACCTCCGTCACAGTCTCAAATCTCTGGAAGACTGAAACAGATTTCTCTCAAGAATTTCCCTTTATTTAGCACCATCCATCATTCCTTCAATTCTGACCAGTTTCCCAGTCCCTGCTGATCAAAAACATCCCCACAGCATGATGCTGCCACCACCATGCTTCACTGTGGGGATGGTATTCTCGGGGTGATGCGAGGTGCTGGGTTTGCGCCAGACATAGCATTTTCCTTGTTGGCCAAAAAGCTCAATTTTAGTCTCATCTGACCAGAGAACCTTCCTCCATATGTTTGGGGAGTCTCCCACATGCCTTTTGGCAAACACTGTTTTTTTTTTTTAAGAAATCGCTTTTTCTGGCCATAAAGCCCAGCTCTGTGGAGTGTACGGCTTGAAGTGGTCCTATGAACAGATACTCCAATCGCTGCTGTGGAGATTTGCAGCTCCTTCAGGGTTATCTTTGTTCTCCTTGTAGTCTCTCTGATTAATGCCCTCCTTGCCTGGTCTGTGAGTTTTGGTGGGCGGCTCCCTCTTGGCAGGTTTGTTGTGGTGCCATATTCTTTCCATTTTTTAATCATGGATTTAACGGTGCTCAGTGGGATGTTCAAAGTTTCTGATATTTTTTTATAACCCAACCCTGATCTGTACTTCTTCACAAATTTGTCCCTGACCTGTTTGGAGAGTTCCTTGGTCTTCATCGTGCTGCTTGCTTGGTGGTGCCCCTTGCTTAGTGGTGTTGCAGACTCTGGGGCCTTTCAGAACAGGTGTATAAATACTGAGATCATGTGACAGATCATGTGACACTTAGATTGCACACAGGTGGACTTTATTTAACAAATTATGTGACTTCTGAAGGTAATTGTTTGTCCCAGATCTTATTTAGGGGCTTCATAGTAAAGGGGGTGAATACATATGCACGCACCACTTTTCCGTTTTTATTATTTATAATTTTTGGAAAAATGTAATTTTTTAAATTTCACTTCACCAATTTGAACTATTTTGTGTATGTCCATTACATGATATCCAAATCAAATCCATTTAAATTACAGGTTGTAATGCAACAAAATAGGAAAAACACCAAGGGGGATGAATACTTTTGCAAGGCACAGTATAAGCTTGTTTTTTCACATAAACTAAAATTAGGTGAACTATTCACATTTTTGCAAACAGGAAATGGTGGCGCAATTTCTGCATAGTGCACCTTTTGTTAAAACACAGTGCTGTCTCTACAGCCCAGTAAGGTCGTATTCTGTTGGTATGTAATGGTAGAAAAGGTTTGGAATGGGGGATGTACTGTACGACTTCAAATTAACAATACGAATGTACCACCCACCTTGTATTGCACAACAGCTATTTTGTGCTAGAGCTTTCGTCATATACGGTATTAGCTGTGACAGTGAACGTCTGGATGGACTTCAAGGATTCCTCCGCCCATAGGGTGAGGCAGTAGGCCTTTGCTCTCTTCTCCTCTCTGTCCACACACAGAAGCAAAGGACCTCACAGCAGGACCTTTACAAGCGCTATAAACTTTTATATGTATTTACTGACATAAAAGCACTGCAGTAAATTGCCTGTACACCTATTTTCGGTGCACAAGTAAAGAACACTGCACATGTAAAGAACGTGGTCCCCAAGAGGTTGATTTATTACCGAACAGTGTATTATGTTACATATTCGATCGAAGGATATCTGAAATTTGCTTTAATTATTTGATATATACATTTACTGCAGAAAGTATTCAGACACCTTCCCTTTTTCCAAATTTTGTTACGTTACAGCCTTATTCTAAAATGGATTATATATGATTTGTTTTCTCAGCTATCTACACACAATACCCCATAATGACATCACAATACCCCATAATGTCATCACAGTACCCCATAATGACAAAGAGAAAATAGTTTTTTACATAAGTATTCAGGCACTTTGCTATAAGACTCAAAATTGAGCTAAGGTGCATCCTGTTTCCATTGATCATCCATAAGATGTTTCTACAACTTGATTGGAGTCCAGATGTGGTAAATTCAGCTCTCGAGTGGCGCGGCGGACATTGTAAAGAAGAATTTGTTCTTAACTGACTTGCCTAGTTAAATAAAGGTACAAAAAAAAATCTATTGATTGGACATGATTTGGAAAGGCACACACCTGTTTATAGAAGGTCCCACAGTTGACTTGACAGTGCATGTCAGAGCAAAAATCAAGCCATGAGGTCAAAGGAATTGTCTGTAGAGCTCCGAGACAGGATTGTGTCGAGGCACAGATCTGGGGAAGGGTACCAAAACATTTATGCTGCATTGAAGGTCTCCAAGAACACAGTGGCCTTCATCATTCTTAAATGGAAGAAGTTTGGAAGACTCTTCTGAGAGCTGGCCGCCCGGCCAAACTGAGCAAACAGAGGAGAAGGGCCTTGGTCAGGGAGGTGACCAAGAACCCGATGGTCACTCTGACAGAGCTCGAGAGTTCCTCTGTGGAGATGGGAGAACCTTCCAGAAGGATAACCATCTCTGCAGTGCTCCACAAATCAGCCATTTATGGTAGAGTGGCCAGATAAAAGCCACTCCTCAGTAAAAGACACATCACAGCCAGCTTGGAGTTTGCCAAAAGGCACCTAAAGAACTCTCAGACCATGAGAAACAATATTCTCTTCTCTGATGAAACCATGATTGAACTCTTTGGCCTGAATGTCAAGCATCACATCTGGAGGAAACCTGTCACCATCTCTACGGTGAAGCATGGTGGTGGCAGCATCATGCTGTGGGGAAATCTAGCACCATCCCTACTGTGAAGAATGGTGGTGGTAACATCCCTACGGCGAAGCATGGTGGTGGCAGAAGCATCATGCTGTGGGGATGTTGTTCAGCGGCAGGAACTGGGAGACTAGTCAGGATCAAGGCAAAAATGAACGGAGCAAAGTACAAAAAACCTGCTCCAGAACGCTCAGAACCTCAGCCTGGGGTGAAGGTTCACCTTCCAACAGGTCAAAGACCCTAAGCACACAGCAAAGACAATGCAGGAGTGGCTTTGGGACAAGTCTCTGAATGTCCTTGAGTGGGCCAGCCAGAGCTCGGACTTAAACCAGATCAAACATCTCTGGAGAGACCTAAAAATAGCTGTGCAGCAATGCTCTCCATCCAACCTGACAGAGCTTGAGAGGATCTGCATAGAGGAATGGGAGAAACTCTCTAAATACAGGTGTGCCAAGCTTGTTGCGTCATACCCAAGAAGACGCAAAGATGTAATCACTGCCAAAAATGCCCCAACAAAGTACTGAATTCTTATGTAAATGTGATATTTCAGTATTTAAAAAAAATATTTGCAACAAAAAAAAAAGAAATACAGTTTTTGCTTTGTCGTTAGAGGGTATTGTGTATAGATTGATAATCGACAATAACGATTAGATCCATTTTTGGAATAAGGCTGTACTGTAACAAAATGTGGAAAAAGTCAAGGCGTCTGAACACTTTCCTAATGAACTGTATATGTAACAAATATCTGAGAACAGGCCAGTTGTTAATCTATTTCAGTCATGTTGCTTCCAAAACTCTGTTTTTATATCTCCATAAGTACATCTAATTTTACTGCATGATTGAGTTGCATCGATACGATCCAAGCCCATTTCATTACACAACTGGTCAATCAAAGGGTTTCTACTGTAGGGGAAGAGCATGCAATACCTCACCAATTTGTATGGCTAATTTACAAATGAGTTGGATCGGGCCTATATGTTTTGTGACCTCTTCTTCCACAGGAAACTTAATTTAATTTCCTTAGGGAAAGTATACTGTATCTTGTTAATTCTCAAAATGATTTATAGTTAGTCTTGTACAGAGGCCAAGGACTCTTATTTAGAACTAATTTTTAAAAAAGAAGCCTTTTGAGTAAATAGGGAAATGTGAGATCGAGGTGAGTAAGGTGAGCAGGATATTGTAGTAATTGCAGATTAGCTGAGCTATTGTCCTAGCAAGGCAGTCGTTGTGAAAGCCAACAATGTCAGTTTGTGCTGTAAGTGGTTTGCAGCTCAGTCAGATAAACTGACGACGTAACTTTAACAAAATAATCTGTATTTTACTGTAGCGACATGTCTCTGTGTGAGTCTGTATGCGGGGTTGTACAATATTACGACTCAATTCATGAAATGATCAGTCACGAAAACATCCCAGCTAAAAATACTAACCTAATATGAGATAGATTATAGGTTATTTTTGGTAAAGATACTTCATTCTCAAAGCCTTGATCACTGACTCCTAAATCTTGATTTGGAAGATATTTGAGAACTCTGCACTGACAGTGTATTAATCAAACACACAGTCCTTCTGTGTCTGAGGATATTCAATATATTAGCTGTCTCCTTGTTTACAAAGGAGTAGGCTACTATTATGTTTGGCCTCAAGCTGATGGCTGTTGGAACAACCAATCCCCATATGGAATCAATAGTGACACATTTTACATTTACATATTTGTCATAATAGCAGACACTCTTACCCAGAGCAACTTGCAGTAGTGAATGAATACATTTTTTCTTTATTTTTCGTAATGGTGGCCCGTTGTAATTAAACCCACAACCCTGGCGTTGCTCTACCAACTGAGCCACACGGGAACGACATCGAAGTGCCGTTATTTTTCACAGGTAAAAGTGAGACCCATGTTTCACCTCATAAAACGTTATGGTGTTTTAAACAAAAACTGCCGCTGGGGTCATAAAACTCCAGTTAGAAAACGGCAGGGTCTCCCAAGGACATTTCTCCACACACATATTTTTTTTCTCCTCTCTTCCCCTCTTCAATCTCAAGATGTATGTCCAGCTCACTTTTCCGAGAGGGAGACCCTTGCAAGAAAAGAGCAGAAAATGGCTATCAATCAGGGACATTTCGAATCAGGAAATACAAATGACAGTTATTTTTCTTTCAAATGCAAACCACATGTCCAAAAAAAATACACACTGATGTCAGTTTGCTGGAATTGATGCCACTCAGAGATCAAGTCACTCTGTGCTTCTGGTTCACTGCAGAATGCAACCAAGGTTACATATTCAAATGGCCCTATTCAAGAAAGAAAAAACATGCTAGGACCAAGTCAGTGTTCTGCTTGTGTAATGGAGGTGGCTCGGTGACCAATCACACGTGATGAGTAACCTTGTGTGAGACCTGAAGGGTTGTATTGATTCCCTAAGAAAAGGCCTTGGCTTTGGTTTAGCAGGCTAATCAGCACTTCTGATGCACTGGGTTTGAACCCTAAACACAACTAGAATTTAGTATTTAATTCAGTCATTGTATCGCTTGCCTTCTTGCACCACACCCTGATTAAATAATTAAAACGGTATAGCGCTGGGAATCCATTTCTGTGGGTGTTATCAACGAGAAGTAAGTGTTCTGTTGGCATGCTTCAGTTCCCCCTCCACCCTGACTGCACTAACCAGGCCAGACTACTGTCTTGTGAAATGTGGAACATATTTGGAGATCTTACGTAAACCAACAGAGAAACCCCTTTTGGGAATAACACACAAGTTCGGAGGAGCGCTAGAAATGAGACCAGGAATATAAGAATTCCAGATTTGATCGGCCAGCCTCCGGGGACTGCTCCGTTGGTGGACCGGCCAAATCAGTGTGCATCCCTAGAATTCTCAGACTGGCCAAGGAATCAGAACAAACAAGCAGATGTAACTAGACGGCCTAAATATACCGCCAATATGTATTCAGGAGCCAAGCAGTTATGATTTTTTCCCCTTGTGCGATATGCCCCGGCGTTGTCCAAGACATTGCACCCACCATTAACCCCAGTAAGACTAGCTGTCGCCGTTAGTGTCGGGGAAAAGGGATCCTAATAAAACAAATCAAATCATTAGGCGAGGTCTAAGACATTTCACCCACCATTAGCCATGGTCCAAAACATTTCACCCACTATTAGTGTTATAGCTTTATGACTGAATGGAGATAACAACATTACTTGGGTTTATGCGCTCCAGTATTTGTGTTGTGATGTTGTTCATTGTGAGGTTAAGGAAACATTGCTGGATTTATTTTCTGGACCAATTGCTGAAGTTTCTTAATTCGGGCCTTTACTGGAGTTTCTTAATTCGGGCCTTTACTGGAGTTTTCAAAACGTTCCCCCTTCTTGTTAAGAGATCAGGTGAAAACAAGGGCTGCCAAATAATTTATTTGTTGAATGTTACGGTAAAGCATGTCAAACTATGACTACACACATTCTGGAGTGGATGGGGGGTGCTTGGCAATACAATATAAATGAGTAGTTCCACCTCAATCTTCTTGTGTTAGCTCCCTGCCTAGGCTTTATCTCAGAGGGCTAACACTGCATAGACTGTATAACAATATATCTGTAACAGTCTAATGGCATGCAGAGACCTGGGGTCGAACTCTATTTAGTCACACAGACCTCAAATGGAAAACCACACAGCTTAGCTCAAGTAACATTGCAACGGTTCCAAATCACAGCTCTGAAAATGAAAAGTGGTAAGAAATGTGTCTGAACAGTCGGTGAAACAGATTGAAAAATGCTTTCCTTTATGTTAAGGTGCTTGGACATATGGTTTGCTTTAAAAGTCGAGGGTGGTCTTGGAGATTTTAGCCCACTCTAATTCTCTATAAGTAATTGTAAATGAAAGTATTGCTCTGTGTCTATTCACTCCAGGTGGCTGCAAAAGCTCCACATAACTAAGGATATAATAAGCTTTCAACACCTATAATTTGCACAAATGTATTGGGAGAAAATAATGGAAATGTAATATTTTTATAGAACCAGTTCTAATGCCCAACGCAATAAACTCATGCCAGAAATTGACAGATTATGTTACAATTCAAACCACCTGCAGATCACAAATTGATGTTTGGATAGACCATTGTATAAAACAACAGCTATTTGTAACTATTTTACTCCAATAAAGAGGCAGCATTTTAGCCAATTAACACTATTTGTGAGTATGAATGGAGATTTATGGAGTGTGTTTGACTTTATATTATGTTATGACATGGCCCAAAGAGTGAAATGTGACATGTAAAGGGAATACTTACCGATTCCACTCTCATTCCACCACAAGCTGTTGTCTCAGTGTAGCATAATTATCTAGTAGAACAGGTATTTCTTAAGATGTTCTTCTTACTGGAGTTACAGTGGGACATTTTCTTGACTGATTGATGAGTATAACATGCACACGTGTTATATAACATAACATGCACATGTGTTATATTACATAACATGCACACGTGTTATATAACATAACATGCCCACGTGTTATATAACATAACATGCACGCCTAAGTCTACCATGCTATAAAGAGTTCTTAAAAACATTACCACTCTTAAGCACGCCTAAGTCTACCATGCTATAAAGAGTTCTTAAAAACATTACCACTCTTAAGCACGCCTAAGTCTACCATGCTATAAAGAGTTCTTAAAAACATTACCACTCTTAAGCACGCCTAAGTCTATTATGCTATAAAGAGTTCTTAAAAACATTACCACTCTTAAGCACGCCTACTGTAAGTCTACCGTGCTATAAAGAGTTCTTAAAAACATTACCACTCTTAAGCACGCCTACTGTAAGTCTACCATGCTATAAAGAGTTCTTAAAAACATTACCACTCTTAAGCACGCCTACTGTAAGTCTACCGTGCTATAAAGAGTTCTTAAAAACATTACCACTCTTAAGCACGCCTACTGTAAGTCTACCGTGCTATAAAGAGTTCTTAAAAACATTAGTCTAGTTCTTAAAAAATTACCACTCTTAGCATGCCTACTGTGAGTCGTGCTATAAAGAGTTCTTAAAAACATTACCACTCTTAAGCACGCCTACTGTAAGTCTACCGTGCTATAAAGAGTTCTTAAAAACATTACCACTCTTAAACGAGTTGCTATAAAGAGTTCTTAAAAACATTACCACTTTTAAGCACGCCTACTGTAAATCTACCATGCTATAAAGAGTTCTTAAAAACATTACCACTCTTAAGCACGCCTACTGTAAGTCTACCGTGCTATGAAGAGTTCTTAAAAACATTACCACTTTTAAGCACGCCTACTGTAAATCTACCATGCTATAAAGAGTTCTTAAAAACATTACCACTCTTAAGCACGCCTACTGTAAGTCTACCATGCTATAAAGAGTTCTTAAAAACATTACCACTCTTAACCAGAAGTGAGACTTGTCGTGATACAACTCGAGCATCCAAACTTCCTTTAATCATAAGGTTTCAAAGATGAAACGGTTAGAAATGGACAGTTCCTAATGCTTTTCGAGGCTGTTTTGTTTGTGTAGGCTACTGTTCAGAGACTGAATCAAGCACAGACTTCAAAGGGATGCGGTGGGTCAAACACAAGTTGTTCCTATTAGTGCTGAAAAGCTTCCTCCAAATTGAGTCATTTTTTTTAATCGCTCAATCAAATCTTTGATCTTCATGCTCTTTTGATTTAAAAAAAATCTGATTCTCTGTTTTCGCTCAGACGTTAAGGTTTTTGATCAAAGCAGAATGATATTTTGTTTATCCGTACTGTACCTAAAATCAATCCAAAATCTACGTTTGAAGTCATATTTTTGAGACATGTTTGTTGTATAACCACTTTAAGTATGATGTCATTGCCACCTGTGATAGGCAGATTGAGCATTTCCCATTAGCTCTGCTCCACAAGGGACTGCTCCTCTGATATGGCACTGATTCAGTTGTTGGCTTCCATCGCACTGTCAAACTTTGCTTGTTTCAGAATTGCATTTCTTTCTTTCTTTCTTTCTTTCTTTCTTTCTTTCTTTCTTTCTTTTTCTTTCTTTCAATGGCTCTGTTTTCAAGGTCGTGACATAAATCTCAGAAATGATAGCTTGGTAACATAGCAACCGGACAAAAAAGTGCAGAAGTTTATATTAGGAACGTTTTTCGGTTGCACTTTTAGGTCCACAACCCAAACTGCTCAGTAAAAAAAAAGTGTGGACATATATAGCTGAATAAATTATATTTAAATGTATACTGTATAGTAGACACTTTTATCCAAAGTGACTTAGTCATGGTTGCATACATTTTTCACAACAATTCCTAACCAGCACTACTTGCATACTTGAAGGGGCATTTTCCACTTTCGATACAGTCCCAAAACAATTCGCCGGTCAGCATTCCATATTTCAAGATGCATCGTCTTTCAGTTTCCTGGTGTCGAGCCTTATGATGCCTGAAAACTCTATCCTCCTGAATCCTGCTTACAAGCAAAAACTCAAAACAGGAGGTACCAGTGACGCGCTCAGTACGGAAGTGGTCAGATGAAGGGGATGCTAAGCTATAGGACTGTTTCACAGACTGGAATATGTTCCGGGATTCATCGATAACATTGAGGAGTTTACCACATCAGTCACCAGCTTCATTAATAAGTGCATTGACTACGTCATCCCCATAGTGACCGTACGTATGTATCCCAACCAGAAGCCATGGATAACAGGCAACATCCGGACTGAGCTAAAGGCTTCCACTTCCAATTAGGAGTACACTAATCCGGACGCTTATAAGAAATTCCGCTACGACCTCCAACAAGCCATCAAACAGGCAAAGCGCCAATACAGGACTAAGATTTAATCCTACAACGCCGGCTCTGACACTCGTCGGATGTGGCACGGCTTGCAAACTATCACGGATTACAAAGGGAATGACGCGAACCTACTAGATGAGCAAATGCCATCTATGCTTGCTTCGAGACAAGCAACACTGAACCATGCATGAGAGTACAAGCTGTTCTGAACGACTGTGGGATCTTGCTCTCCATAGTTGATGTGAGTAAGATCTTTAAACAGGTTAACATTCACAAGGACGCGGGGCCAGATGGATTACCAGGGCGCGTACTCAGAGCATGCACTGATCAGATGGCAAGTGTCTTCACTGACATTTTCAACATCTCCCTGACCATGTCTGTAGGACCTACAGTGCCTTCAGAAAGTATTCATACCCCTTAAATTATTCCACATTTTGTTGTGTTACAGCCTGAATTCAAAATGGATTCAATATATTTATTTTCTCATCAATCTACACACAATACCCCATAATCAACAAGTGAAAACATGTTTTTATACATTTTTGCAAATGTATTGAATTAAAAAAAAAGTTTTACCTTTATTTTACTAGGCAAGTCAGTTAAGAAGAAATTCTTATTTTCAATGACGGCCTAGGAACAGTGGGTTAACTGCCTGTTCAGGGGCAGAATGGCAGATTTGTACCTTGTCAGCTCAGGGATTCGAACTTGCAACCTTTCGGTTACTAGTCCAACGCTCTAACCACTAGGCTACCCTGCCGCCCCAAAATGAAACACAGAAATATCTAATTTACATATCTTGTCACTCTCCTGAGTCAATACATGTTAGAACCACCTTTGACAGCTATTACAGCAGTGAGTCTTTCTGGGTATGTCTCTAAGAACTTTGCACGCATGGATTGTACAATATTTGCCAATATTATTTTTAAAATTCTTCAAGTTCTGTCAAATTGGTTGGTGATCATTGCTAGGCAACCATTTTCAAGTCTTGCCATTGATTTAAGTTGAACCTGTAACTCAGCCACTCAGGAACATTCACTGTGTTCTTGGTAAGCAACTCCAGTGTAGATTTTAGGTTATTGTCCTGCTTAAAGGGGAATTCATCTCCCAGTGTCTGGTGGAAAGCAGACTGAACCAGGTTTTCATCTAGGATTTAGCCTGTGCTTAGCTTCATTCTGTTTATTTTTCATCCTGAAAAACTTCCACAGTCCTTAATGATTACAAGCATACCCAAAACATGATGCAGCCAGCACTGTAATTGAAAATATGGAGAGTGGTACTCAGTAATGTTGTGTTGGATTTGCCCAAAATCTTGTATTCAAGACAAAAAGTGAATTGCTTTGTCACATTTTTTTGCAGTATGACTTTAGTACCTTGTTGCAAACAGGATGCATGGTTTGGAATTTTTCTGTACAGTACAGGCATCCTTTTTTCCACTCTTTCATTTAGGTTAGTATTGTGGAGTAACTACAGTGTTGATGATCCAACCTCAGTTTTCTCTTATCGCAGCCATTAAACTCTGTAACTGTTTTAATGTCACTATTGGCATTCCTCTCCGCCATCTGAGTTAGGAAGGATACCTGTATCTTTGTAGTGACTGGGTGTACACAATCCAAAGTGTAATTAATAACTTCACCATGCTCAAAGGATATTCAATGTCTGCTTTTAAATGTTTTATCCATCTACCAATAGCTGCCTTTCTTTGCAAGGCAGTGGAAAACATCCCTGGTCTTTGTGGTTTAATCTGTGTTTGAAATTAATTACTCGTTTGAGGGACCTTACAGATAATTGTATGTGTGGGGTACAAAGATGAGGTAGTCATTCAGAAATCATGTTAACTACTATTATTGCACACAGAGTGAAACTTATTATGTGATTTGTTAAGCAAATGTGTACTCCTGAGGGGTTGAATAATTTTAATATTTGGTTAATTTGTGAAAATAAAAACAAAATGAATATTCTACTTTGACATTACGTGGTATTGTGTCTAGGCCAGTGACAAAAACATCTCAATTTAATCCATTTTAAATTCAGGCGGTAAAACAAGAAAATGTGGAAGAAGTCAAGTGGTGTGAATACTTTGTGAAGGCATTGTACATGTTTCAAGCTGTGCCCAAGAATGCCAAGGTAACATGTCTAAATTACTATTGCCCCTTAGCACTCACATCAAACCCTGGACCCACTTCAATTGGCATAACACCATAGCGCCCTCCAAGCTCAGGACCCTGGGACAGAACACCTCCCTCTGTAACTGGATTCTGGACATCCTGACAGGCCGCCCCCAGGAGGCAACAACACGTCCACCACGCTGACCGTCAACATGGGGGCCACCCCCCCCCCCTGTACTTCCTGTTCACCCACGACTGTGTGGCCACCATTACCAACAACGATGAGACAACCTTCAGCGAGGAGGTCAGTGAACTGTCAGTGTGGTGCCAGGTCAACAACCTTTCCCTCAACGTCAGAAAGGCTGAAAAGATTTGGCATTGGCCATCAGATCGTCAAAACGTTCTACAGCCGCACCATTGAGAGCATCTTGACTGGCTGCATCACTAACTGCTTGCCATCCGACCGGAAGGTGCTAGTGGGTAGTGGGTATGACACAGTACATCACTGGGGCCAAGCTCCCTGCCATCCAGGACCTCTGTACCAGGCCGTGTCAGAGGAATGCCCTAACAATGGCCAAATAATCCCAAGTCATAGACTATACTCTCTACTACCGCACGGCACTCTGTACCAATGCACCAAGTCTGGAACAAAATGGGCCCTGGACAGCTTCTTCCCCCAAGCCAAGCTGCTAAGTAGTTAACGAAATAGCTACTTGAACTATCTGCTCCTTTGCACTAACTCTTTTGACTCATCACATACACTGCTGCTACTGCTTATTATCTATCCTGTTGTCTAGTCACTTTACCCCTACCTATACTGTATGTACATACACTACTGTTAAAATGTTTGGGGTCACTTGTCCTTGTTTTTGAAAGAAAAGCACGTTTTTTTGTCGATTAAAATAACATCAAATTGATCAGAAATACAGTGTGGACATTAAGGTTGTAAATGACTATTGTAGCTAGAAACGGATGATTTTTTAAATGGAATATCTACATAGACGTAAAGAGGCCCATTATCAGCAACCATCACTCCTGTGTTCCAATGGCACGTTGTGTTAACTAATCCAAGTTTATAATTTTAAAAGGCAAATTGATCATTAGAAAACCCTTTTGCAATTATGTTAGCAAAGCTGAAAACTGTTGTTCTGATTAAAGAAGCAATAAAACTGGCCTTCTTTAGACGAGTTGAGTGCCTGGAGTATCAGCATTTGTTGGTTTCGATTACAGGCTAAAAATGGCCAGAAACAAAGAACTTTCTTCTGAAACTCGTCAGTCTAAATATTTTTCTATTTGTCTCTCTGCATTGTTGGAAAGGGCCCGTAAGGAATCATTTCACCTGTTGTTTACGAAGCATGTGACAAATAACATGTGATTTAATGTTGTGTTCTGCGCCATCATCCCCAGCCGCATCCTCAGAGCCGCCTGGCTGGTGTGTTAACGGACATATTCAATCATATTCAATTCAAGTGGGTTGGGGACAGGCTTGGCTATAGCTACATTACTACTAGTGGGTTGGGGACAGGCCTGGTTATAGCTACATTACTACTAGTGGGTTGGGGACAGGCCTGGTTATAGCTACATTACTACTAGTGGGTTGGGGACAGGCCTGGTTATAGCTACATTACTACTAGTGGGTTGGGGACAGGCCTGGTTATAGCTACATTACTACTAGTGGGTTGGGGACAGGCCTGGTTATAGCTACATTACTACTAGTGGGTTGGGGACAGGCTTGGTTATAGCTACAATACTACTAGTGGGTTGGGGACAGGCTTGGTTATAGCTACATTACTACTAGTGGGTTGGGGACAGGCTTGGTTATAGCTACAATACTACTAGTGGTTTGGGGACAGGCTTGGTTATAGCTACAAAACTACTAGTGGGTTGGGGACAGGCTTGGTTATAGCTACAATACTACTAGTGGGTTGGGACAGGCTTGGTTATAGCTACAATACTACTAGTGGGTTGGGGACAGGCTTGGTTATAGCTACAATACTACTAGTGGGTTGGGGACAGGCTTGGTTATAGCTACATTACTACTAGTGGGTTGGGGACAGGCTTGGTTATAGCTACAATACTACTAGTGGTTTGGGGACAGGCTTGGTTATAGCTACAATACTACTAGTGGGTTGGGGACAGGCTTGGTTATAGCTACAATACTACTAGTGGGTTGGGGACAGGCTTGGTTATAGCTACAATACTACTAGTGGGTTGGGGACAGGCTTGGTTATAGCTACAATACTACTAGTGGGTTGGGGACAGGATTGGTTATAGCTACAATACTACTAGTGGGTTGGGGACAGGCTTGGTTATAGCTACAATACTACTAGTGGGTTGGGGACAGGCTTGGTTATAGCTACAATACTACTAGTGGGTTGGGGACAGGCTTGGTTATAGCTACATTACTACTAGTGGGTTGGGGACAGGCTTGGTTATAGCTACAATACTACTAGTGGTTTGGGGACTGGCTTGGTTATAGCTACAATACTACTAGTGGGTTGTGGACAGGCTTGGTTATAGCTACAATACTACTAGTGGGTTGGGGACAGGCTTGGTTATAGCTACAATACTACTAGTGGGTTGGGGACAGGCTTGGTTATAGCTACAATACTACTAGTGGGTTGGGGACAGGCTTGGTTATAGCTACAATACTACTAGTGGGTTGGGGACAGGCTTGGTTATAGCTACATTACTACTAGTGGGTTGGGGACAGGCTTGGTTATAGCTACAATACTACTAGTGGTTTGGGGACTGGCTTGGTTATAGCTACAATACTACTAGTGGGTTGTGGACAGGCTTGGTTATAGCTACAATACTACTAGTGGGTTGGGGACAGGCTTGGTTATAGCTACAATACTACTAGTGGGTTGGGGACAGGCTTGGTTATAGCTACAATACTACTAGTGGGTTGTAGGTAAATGGGGAACCTCAAGTCCTTGCCATGGAATGAGATCACATTTTGTCAAATCTCCACCGTAGTATCTTAGTCCCCCCCCCACTCGAATACACCCGTGGACATGCCTGCTGTTTCTTAGATTTAGACCAGGGTCTGCGCTTTCATGGAACCTGTCATATACATTCAACGCAATAATTCACTGTAGTGCCTTAAACAATTTGATGATGGTTAACAGTGGTGATAGAACATTGTTTATGACAGGAGTTCCACCACCCCCCACCTCCTCCAATCTCTTCCATGCAACATGGAAACGATTACGTACCAAGAAAAAAAAATGCAGATGGAGATTCCAATCGCTCTCCTCGGAATAGATAAATAGATTTTGAAATCATTTACAAATGATGTCCAAAATGTGCTGGCCAGCTGCATGCATTCTCTCGCCACTGTAGAGAAAACGGCCGGCCCTCCCATCCCAGTAGGGTCTGTTGTTAGCCCACAGATGGTGGTGTTTACGGCGAGAGCGCTAGAGCAACCACTGAGGACTGCTACGGAGCACAGCAGGATACAAGTGGGACAAATCAAAGAGAGATCCTGGGTGGCAGGTAGCCTTTAAAAACGTTGAGCCTGTAACCGAAAAGGTCACTAGTTTCGAATCACTGAGCCGCCTAGGTGAAAAATCTGTCGATGTGACCTTGAGCAAAGCACTGTAACCCTTGCTGAGCCTGTAAGTCGCTCTCTGGATGAAAGCGTATGCAGGAGAAATCCAATACATTTATGGACAGCTATAAGAAGCTAAAAGAAAAACCTCCAAATATACTGATCAACACAACAATATAAGTACAATGAATAGTCCCCCCCCCATTTGATTTAAATCAAATGGTTAGGTGCTCAAATGCATCACATAGGCCTAAAAATGCATTGGGGGGGGGTTACTAGGGAACTGTGGTCCCCAGGCCACAGACACCTAGCAGAAACCCCTGCACAGTGGACTCCACTGCAGGAGAATTGGACCAATGTTGCATGATGGTATTCTCACTGAGCGGTACATAAATCTGCCTACTCATGTCTCCTGGAGACTTTTTAATTGTTTCTGCAGAAGGGAGCAGGTTCATTTAGAGCGAGTACCAAGAGGGTGGTTTCCTGCTAGGTTCTATTGGGTGGTACTGTGGGCCAAAGGCGGAGTCTGAAAGATGAACACAAGAACCAGGTGCACAGTGTAGGTAACATGTATGTCCTAGTATTTACACCTAGTACACGTGGGATTATGATGCAACGATGACACCTCCCATAGGTGAACAGCCGATGAGGAAATTTAAGGATGATTCACAACTATAGGCCCGAGCCGAGCCGAGCCGAGCCATAGTTGGCTGGCCTTGGTGTGCATCCACCGTAGTTACTATATATCATGGCCAGCACAGTACGGTTCAGGTCAGCACAGTAGTGTCACTCAGACATTCGAGTTCCAGATGGGGTATCTGGGGTGGATTCCAATGCGATAAATCTCTCTCCCCTCCTTCCGCTCTTGTTAAGTGAAAAGACTGGTAATTGTACTTGTAATGACGTTTAGCCGTATATTTTGAGATGTGAATCCTTGGGGTTCTTCTCAGTTCGTAACCACTAACAACTTGGCAAGAGAACACTTGACATGTGTTTCTCTACTAGTGTAGGTAGCCACTGACTAACCAGACAGAGAGAGAGAACACTTGACATGTGTTTCTTTACTAGTGTAGGTAGCCACCGACTAACCAGATAGAGAGAGAGAGAACACTTGACATGTGTTTCTTTACTAGTGTAGGTAGCCACCGACTAACCAGAGAGAGAGAGAGAACACTTGACATGTGTTTCTTTACTAGTGTAGGTAGCCACCGACTAACCAGAGAGAGAGAGAGAACACTTGACATGTGTTTCTCTACTAGTGTAGGTAGCCACTGACTAACCAGAGAGAGAACACTTGACATGTGTTTCTCTACTAGTGTAGGTAGCCACCGACTAACCAGATAGAGAGAGAGAACACTTGACATGTGTTTCTCTACTAGTGTAGGTAGCCACTGACTAACCAGATAGAGAGAACACTTGACATGTGTTTCTCTACTAGTGTAGGTAGCCACCTACTAACCAGATAGAGAGAGAGAGAACACTTGACATGTGTTTCTCTACTAGTGTAGGTAGCCACTGACTAACCAGAGAGAGAACACTTGACATGTGTTTCTCTACTAGTGTAGGTAGCCACTGACTAACCAGACAGAGAGAGAGAACACTTGACATGTGTTTCTCTACTAGTGTAGGTAGCCACCTACTAACCAGATAGAGAGAGAGAGAACACTTGACATGTGTTTCTCTACTAGTGTAGGTAGCCACCTACTAACCAGATAGAGAGAGAGAGAGAACACTTGACATGTGTTTCTCTACTAGTGTAGGTAGCCACCTACTAACCAGATAGAGAGAGAGAGAACACTTGACATGTGTTTCTCTACTAGTGTAGGTAGCCACCTACTAACCAGATAGAGAGAGAGAACACTTGACATGTGTTTCTCTACTAGTGTAGGTAGCCACCGACTAACCAGAGAGAGAGAGAGAACACTTGACATGTGTTTCTCTACTAGTGTAGGTAGCCACCTACTAACCAGATAGAGAGAGAGAACACTTGACATGTGTTTCTCTACTAGTGTAGGTAGCCACTGACTAACCAGACAGAGAGAGAACACTTGACATGTGTTTCTCTACTAGTGTAGGTAGCCACTGACTAACCAGAGAGAGAACACTTGACATGTGTTTCTCTACTAGTGTAGGTAGCCACCGACTAACCAGAGAGAGAGAACACTTGACATGTGTTTCTCTACTAGTGTAGGTAGCCACCGACTAACCAGACAGAGAGAGAGAGAACACTTGACATGTGTTTCTTTACTAGTGTAGGTAGCCACCGACTAACCAGAGAGAGAACACTTGACATGTGTTTCTCTACTAGTGTAGGTAGCCACTGACTAACCAGACAGAGAGAGAGAACACTTGACATGTGTTTCTTTACTAGTGTAGGTAGCCACCGACTAACCAGAGAGAGAGAGAGAACACTTGACATGTGTTTCTCTACTAGTGTAGGTAGCCACCGACTAACCAGAGAGAGAGAGAGAACACTTGACATGTGTTTCTCTACTAGTGTAGGTAGCCACTGACTAACCAGACAGAGAGAGAGAACACTTGACATGTGTTTCTTTACTAGTGTAGGTAGCCACAGACTAACCAGATAGAGAGAGAGAACACTTGACATGTGTTTCTTTACTAGTGTAGGTAGCCACCGACTAACCAGAGAGAGAGAGAGAACACTTGACATGTGTTTCTCTACTAGTGTAGGTAGCCACTGACTAACCAGATAGAGAGAGAACACTTGACATGTGTTTCTCTACTAGTGTAGGTAGCCACCTACTAACCAGACAGAGAGAGAACACTTGACACCAGTAGCCACTGACTAACCAGAGAGAGAACACTTGACATGTGTTTCTCTACTAGTGTAGGTAGCCACTGACTAACCAGAGAGAGAACACTTGACATGTGTTTCTCTACTAGTGTAGGTAGCCACTGACTAACCAGACAGAGAGAGAGAACACTTGACATGTGTTTCTCTACTAGTGTAGGTAGCCACTGACTAACCAGATAGAGAGAGAGAGAACACTTGACATGTGTTTCTCTACTAGTGTAGGTAGCCACCTACTAACCAGATAGAGAGAGAGAGAACACTTGACATGTGTTTCTCTACTTGTGTAGGTAGCCACCTACTAACCAGATAGAGAGAGAGAACACTTGACCTGTGTTTCTCTACTAGTGCAGGTAGCCACCTACTAACCAGACAGAGAGAGAGAGAACACTTGACATGTGTTTCTCTACTAGTGTAGGTAGCCACCTACTAACCAGACAGAGAGAGAGAACACTTGACATGTGTTTCTCTACTAGTGTAGGTAGCCACCTACTAACCAGACAGAGAGAGAGAACACTTGACATGTGTTTCTCTACTAGTGTAGGTAGCCACCGACTAACCAGAGAGAGAACACTTGACATGTGTTTCTCTACTAGTGTAGGTAGCCACCTACTAACCAGACAGAGAGAGAGAGAACACTTGACATGTGTTTCTCTACTAGTGTAGGTAGCCACCGACTAACCAGAGAGAGAACACTTGACATGTGTTTCTCTACTAGTGTAGGTAGCCACTGACTAACCAGAGAGAGAACACTTGACATGTGTTTCTCTACTAGTGTAGGTAGCCACTGACTAACCAGAGAGAGAACACTTGACATGTGTTTCTCTACTAGTGTAGGTAGCCACTGACTAACCAGACAGAGAGAGAGAACACTTGACATGTGTTTCTCTACTAGTGTAGGTAGCCACTGACTAACCAGAGAGAGAACACTTGACATGTGTTTCTCTACTAGTGTAGGTAGCCACCGACTAACCAGATAGAGAGAGAGAGAACACTTGACATGTGTTTCTCTACTAGTGTAGGTAGCCACCTACTAACCAGAGAGAGAGAGAGAACACTTGACATGTGTTTCTCTACTAGTGTAGGTAGCCACCTACTAACCAGAGAGAGAGAGAGAACACTTGACATGTGTTTCTCTACTAGTGTAGGTAGCCACCTACTAACCAGATAGAGAGAGAGAGAACACTTGACATGTGTTTCTCTACTAGTGTAGGTAGCCACCTACTAACCAGATAGAGAGAGAGAGAACACTTGACATGTGTTTCTCTACTAGTGTAGGTAGCCACTGACTAACCAGAGAGAGAGAGAGAGAACACTTGACATGTGTTTCTCTACTAGTGTAGGTAGCCACCGACTAACCAGAGAGAGAACACTTGACATGTGTTTCTCTACTAGTGTAGGTAGTCACCTACTAACCAGATAGAGAGAGAACACTTGACATGTGTTTCTCTACTAGTGTAGGTAGCCACCGACTAACCAGACAGAGAGAGAGAACACTTGACATGTGTTTCTCTACTAGTGTAGGTAGCCACCTACTAACCAGAGAGAGAGAGAGAACACTTGACATGTGTTTCTCTACTAGTGTAGGTAGCCACCGACTAACCAGAGAGAGAGAGAGAACACTTGACATGTGTTTCTCTACTAGTGTAGGTAGCCACTGACTAACCAGACAGAGAGAGAGAACACTTGACATGTGTTTCTCTACTAGTGTAGGTAGCCACTGACTAACCAGACAGAGAGAGAGAACACTTGACATGTGTTTCTTTACTAGTGTAGGTAGCCACCGACTAACCAGATAGAGAGAGAGAACACTTGACATGTGTTTCTTTACTAGTGTAGGTAGCCACCGACTAACCAGAGAGAGAGAGAACACTTGACATGTGTTTCTCTACTAGTGTAGGTAGCCACCGACTAACCAGATAGAGAGAGAACACTTGACATGTGTTTCTCTACTAGTGTAGGTAGCCACCTACTAACCAGACAGAGAGAGAACACTTGACATGTGTTTCTCTACTAGTGTAGGTAGCCACTGACTAACCAGAGAGAGAACACTTGACATGTGTTTCTCTACTAGTGTAGGTAGCCACTGACTAACCAGACAGAGAGAGAGAACACTTGACATGTGTTTCTCTACTAGTGTAGGTAGCCACTGACTAACCAGAGAGAGAACACTTGACATGTGTTTCTCTACTAGTGTAGGTAGCCACCGACTAACCAGATAGAGAGAGAGAGAACACTTGACATGTGTTTCTCTACTAGTGTAGGTAGCCACTGACTAACCAGAGAGAGAACACTTGACATGTGTTTCTCTACTAGTGTAGGTAGCCACCTACTAACCAGATAGAGAGAGAGAGAACACTTTACATGTGTTTCTCTACTAGTGTAGGTAGCCACCTACTAACCAGATAGAGAGAGAGAGAACACTTGACATGTGTTTCTCTACTAGTGTAGGTAGCCACCTACTAACCAGATAGAGAGAGAGAGAACACTTGACATGTGTTTCTCTACTAGTGTAGGTAGCCACCTACTAACCAGATAGAGAGAGAGAGAACACTTGACATGTGTTTCTCTACTAGTGTAGGTAGCCACTGACTAACCAGATAGAGAGAGAGAGAACACTTGACATGTGTTTCTCTACTAGTGTAGGTAGCCACCTACTAACCAGAGAGAGAGAGAACACTTGACATGTGTTTCTCTACTAGTGTAGGTAGCCACCTACTAACCAGATAGAGAGAGAGAACACTTGACATGTGTTTCTCTACTAGTGTAGGTAGCCACCTACTAACCAGATAGAGAGAGAGAACACTTGACATGTGTTTCTCTACTAGTGTAGGTAGCCACTGACTAACCAGAGAGAGAGAGAACCCTTGACATGTGTTTCTCTACTAGTGTAGGTAGCCACCGACTAACCAGAGAGAGAACACTTGACATGTGTTTCTTTACTAGTGTAGGTAGCCACTGACTAACCAGATAGAGAGAACACTTGATATGTGTTTCTCTACTAGTGTAGGTAGCCACTGACTAACCAGACAGAGAGAGAGAGAACACTTGACATGTGTTTCTCTACTAGTGTAGGTAGCCACCTACTAACCAGAGAGAGAACACTTGACATGTGTTTCTCTACTAGTGTAGGTAGCCACTGACTAACCAGATAGAGAGAGAGAGAACACTTGACAAGTGTTTCTCTACTAGTGTAGGTAGCCACTGACTAACCAGACAGAGAGAGAGAGAGCACTTGACATGTGTTTCTCTACTAGTGTAGGTAGCCACCTACTAACCAGATAGAGAGAGAGAGAACACTTGACATGTGTTTCTCTACTAGTGTAGGTAGCCACCTACTAACCAGATAGAGAGAGAGAGAACACTTGACATGTGTTTCTCTACTAGTGTAGGTAGCCACCTACTAACCAGATAGAGAGAGAGAACACTTGACATGTGTTTCTCTACTAGTGTAGGTAGCCACTGACTAACCAGAGAGAGAGAGAGAACACTTGACATGTGTTTCTCTACTAGTGTAGGTAGCCACCGACTAACCAGAGACAGAACACTTGACATGTGTTTCTCTACTACAGGTAGTCACCTACTTGAACATGACATGTGTTTCTCTACTAGTGTAGGTAGCCACCGACTAACCAGACAGAGAGAGAACACTTGACATGTGTTTCTCTACTAGTGTAGGTAGCCACTGACTAACCAGATAGAGAGAGAGAACACTTGATATGTGTTTCTCTACTAGTGTAGGTAGCCACCGACTAACCAGAGAGAGAACACTTGACATGTGTTTCTCTACTAGTGTAGGTAGTCACCTACTAACCAGATAGAGAGAGAACACTTGACATGTGTTTCTCTACTAGTGTAGGTAGCCACCGACTAACCAGACAGAGAGAGAGAACACTTGACATGTGTTTCTCTACTAGTGTAGGTAGCCACTGACTAACCAGATAGAGAGAGAGAACACTTGACATGTGTTTCTCTACTAGTGTAGGTAGCCACCTACTAACCAGAGAGAGAGAGAGAACACTTGACATGTGTTTCTCTACTAGTGTAGGTAGCCACTGACTAACCAGACAGAGAGAGAGAACACTTGACATGTGTTTCTTTACTAGTGTAGGTAGCCACCGACTAACCAGATAGAGAGAGAGAACACTTGACATGTGTTTCTTTACTAGTGTAGGTAGCCACTGACTAACCAGAGAGAGAGAGAGAACACTTGACATGTGTTTCTCTACTAGTGTAGGTAGCCACCGACTAACCAGAGAGAGAGAGAGAACACTTGACATGTGTTTCTCTACTAGTGTAGGTAGCCACCGACTAACCAGATAGAGAGAGAACACTTGACATGTGTTTCTCTACTAGTGTAGGTAGCCACCTACTAACCAGACAGAGAGAGAACACTTGACATGTGTTTCTCTACTAGTGTAGGTAGCCACTGACTAACCAGAGAGAGAACACTTGACATGTGTTTCTCTACTAGTGTAGGTAGCCACTGACTAACCAGACAGAGAGAGAACACTTGACATGTGTTTCTCTACTAGTGTAGGTAGCCACTGACTAACCAGAGAGAGAACACTTGACATGTGTTTCTCTACTAGTGTAGGTAGCCACCGACTAACCAGATAGAGAGAGAGAGAACACTTGACATGTGTTTCTCTACTAGTGTAGGTAGCCACCTACTAACCAGATAGAGAGAGAGAACACTTGACATGTGTTTCTCTACTAGTGTAGGTAGCCACTGACTAACCAGAGAGAGAACACTGACATGTGTTTCTCTACAGAGGTAGCCACTGACTAACCAGAGAGAGAACACTTGACATGTGTTTCTCTACTAGTGTAGGTAGCCACTGACTAACCAGAGAGAACACTTGACATGTGTTTCTCTACTAGTGTAGGTAGCCACCTACTAACCAGAGAGAGAACACTTGACATGTGTTTCTCTACTAGTGTAGGTAGCCACCTACTAACCAGATAGAGAGAGAGAGAACACTTGACATGTGTTTCTCTACTAGTGTAGGTAGCCACCTACTAACCAGATAGAGAGAGAGAGAACACTTGACATGTGTTTCTCTACTAGTGTAGGTAGCCACCTACTAACCAGACAGAGAGAGAGAACACTTGACATGTGTTTCTCTACTAGTGTAGGTAGCCACTGACTAACCAGAGAGAGAACACTTGACATGTGTTTCTCTACTAGTGTAGGTAGCCACTGACTAACCAGACAGAGAGAGAGAACACTTGACATGTGTTTCTCTACTAGTGTAGGTAGCCACTGACTAACCAGAGAGAGAACACTTGACATGTGTTTCTCTACTAGTGTAGGTAGCCACCGACTAACCAGATAGAGAGAGAGAGAACACTTGACATGTGTTTCTCTTTCTCTACTAGTGTAGGTAGCCACCTACTAACCAGATAGAGAGAGAGAACACTTTACATGTGTTTCTCTACTAGTGTAGGTAGCCACCTACTAACCAGATAGAGAGAGAGAGAACACTTGACATGTGTTTCTCTACTAGTGTAGGTAGTCACCTACTAACCAGATAGAGAGAGAACACTTGACATGTGTTTCTCTACTAGTGTAGGTAGCCACCGACTAACCAGACAGAGAGAGAACACTTGACATGTGTTTCTCTACTAGTGTAGGTAGCCACTGACTAACCAGATAGAGAGAGAGAACACTTGATATGTGTTTCTCTACTAGTGTAGGTAGCCACTGACTAACCAGATAGAGAGAGAACACTTGACATGTGTTTCTCTACTAGTGTAGGTAGCCACCTACTAACCAGATAGAGAGAGAGAACACTTGACATGTGTTTCTCTACAGGTAGCCACCTACTAACCAGATAGAGAGAGAGAACACTTGACATGTGTTTCTCTACTAGTGTAGGTAGCCACTGACTAACCAGAGAGAGAGAGAACCCTTGACATGTGTTTCTCTACTAGTGTAGGTAGCCACCGACTAACCAGAGAGAGAACACTTGACATGTGTTTCTTTACTAGTGTTGGTAGCCACTGACTAACCAGATAGAGAGAACACTTGACATGTGTTTCTCTACTAGTATAGGTAGCCACCGACTAACCAGAGAGAGAACACTTGACATGTGTTTCTTTACTAGTGTAGGTAGCCACCTACTAACCAGATAGAGAACACTTGACATGTGTTTCTTTACTAGTGTAGGTAGCCACTGACTAACCAGATAGAGAGAACACTTGACATGTGTTTCTCTACTAGTGTAGGTAGCCACCGACTAACCAGAGAGAGAACACTTGACATGTGTTTCTTTACTAGTGTAGGTAGCCACTGACTAACCAGATAGAGAGAACACTTGATATGTGTTTCTCTACTAGTGTAGGTAGCCACTGACTAACCAGACAGAGAGAGAACACTTGACATGTGTTTCTCTACTAGTGTAGGTAGCCACCTACTAACCAGAGAGAGAACACTTGACATGTGTTTCTCTACTAGTGTAGGTAGCCACTGACTAACCAGATAGATAGAGAGAGAACACTTGACATGTGTTTCTCTACTAGTGTAGGTAGCCACTGACTAACCAGACAGAGAGAGAGAGAGCACTTGACATGTGTTTCTCTACTAGTGTAGGTAGCCACTGACTAACCAGACAGAGAGAGAGAACACTTGACATGTGTTTCTCTACTAGTGTAGGTAGCCACTGACTAACCAGAGAGAGAACACTTGACATGTGTTTCTTTACTAGTGTAGGTAGCCACCGACTAACCAGATAGAGAGAACACTTGACATGTGTTTCTCTACTAGTGTAGGTAGCCACTGACTAACCAGATAGAGAGAACACTTGACATGTGTTTCTCTACTAGTGTAGGTAGCCACTGACTAACCAGAGAGAGAAACTTGACATGTGTTTCTCTACTAGTGTAGGTAGCCACCGACTAACCAGAGAGAGAACACTTGACATGTGTTTCTCTACTAGTGTAGGTAGCCACCGACTAACCAGAGAGAGAACACTTGACATGTGTTTCTCTACTAGTGTAAGTAGCCACTGACTAACCAGAGAGAGAGAGAGAACACTTGATATGTGTTTCTCTACTAGTGTAGGTAGCCACTGACTAACCAGATAGAGAGAGAGAGAACACTTGACATGTGTTTCTCTACTAGTGTAGGTAGCCACCTACTAACCAGAGAGAGAGAGAACACTTGACATGTGTTTCTCTACTAGTGTAGGTAGCCACCTACTAACCAGATAGAGAGAGAGAACACTTGACATGTGTTTCTCTACTAGTGTAGGTAGCCACCTACTAACCAGATAGAGAGAGAACACTTGACATGTGTTTCTCTACTAGTGTAGGTAGCCACTGACTAACCAGAGAGAGAGAGAACCCTTGACATGTGTTTCTCTACTAGTGTAGGTAGCCACCGACTAACCAGAGAGAGAGAACACTTGACATGTGTTTCTTTACTAGTGTAGGTAGCCACTGACTAACCAGATAGAGAGAACACTTGACATGTGTTTCTCTACTAGTGTAGTAGCCACTGACTAACCAGAGAGAGAACACTTGACATGTGTTTCTTTACTAGTGTAGGTAGCCACTGACTAACCAGATAGAGAGAACACATGACATGTGTTTCTCTACTAGTGTAGGTAGCCACCGACTAACCAGAGAGAGAACACTTGACATGTGTTTCTTTACTAGTGTAGGTAGCCACCTACTAACCAGATAGAGAACACTTGACATGTGTTTCTTTACTAGTGTAGGTAGCCACTGACTAACCAGACAGAGAGAGAGAACACTTGACATGTGTTTCTCTACTAGTGTAGGTAGCCACCTACTAACCAGAGAGAGAACACTTGACATGTGTTTCTCTACTAGTGTAGGTAGCCACTGACTAACCAGATAGAGAGAGAGAACACTTGACATGTGTTTCTCTACTAGTGTAGGTAGCCACTGACTAACCAGACAGAGAGAGAGAACACTTGACATGTGTTTCTCTACTAGTGTAGGTAGCCACCTACTAACCAGATAGAGAGAGAACACTTGACATGTGTTTCTCTACTGACATGTGTTTCTTTACTAGTGGTAGCCACTGACTAACCAGAGAGAGAACACTTGACATGTGTTTCTCTACTAGTGTAGGTAGCCACCTGACTAACCAGATAGAGAGAACACTTGACATGTGTTTCTCTACTAGTGTAGGTAGCCACTGACTAACCAGAGAGAGAACACTTGACATGTGTTTCTCTACTAGTGTAGGTAGCCACTGACTAACCAGAGAGAGAACACTTGACATGTGTTTCTCTACTAGTGTAGGTAGCCACCGACTAACCAGAGAGAGAACACTTGACATGTGTTTCTCTACTAGTGTAGGTAGCCACTGACTAACCAGAGAGAGAGAACACTTGACATGTGTTTCTCTACTAGTGTAGGTAGCCACTGACTAACCAGAGAGAACACTTGACATGTGTTTCTCTACTAGTGTAGGTAGCCACCGACTAACCAGAGAGAGAACACTTGACATGTGTTTCTCTACTAGTGTAGGTAGCCACCGACTAACCAGAGAGAGAACACTTGACATGTGTTTCTCTACTAGTGTAGGTAGCCACCGACTAACCAGACAGAGAGAGAACACTTGACATGTGTTTCTCTACTAGTGTAGGTAGCCACTGACTAACCAGAGAGAGAACACTTGACATGTGTTTCTCTACTAGTGTAGGTAGCCACTGACTAACCAGAGAGAGAACACTTGACATGTGTTTCTCTACTAGTGTAGGTAGCCACTGACTAACCAGAGAGAGAACACTTGACATGTGTTTCTCTACTAGTGTAGGTAGCCACTGACTAACCAGAGAGAGAACACTTGACATGTGTTTCTCTACTAGTGTAGGTAGCCACTGACTAACCAGACAGAGAGAGAGAACACTTGACATGTGTTTCTCTACTAGTGTAGGTAGCCACTGACTAACCAGAGAGAGAACACTTGACATGTGTTTCTCTACTAGTGTAGGTAGCCACCGACTAACCAGATAGAGAGAGCGAGAACACTTGACATGTGTTTCTCTTTCTCTACTAGTGTAGGTAGCCACCTACTAACCAGATAGAGAGAGAGAGAACACTTTACATGTGTTTCTCTACTAGTGTAGGTAGCCACCTACTAACCAGATAGAGAGAGAGAGAACACTTGACATGTGTTTCTCTACTAGTGTAGGTAGTCACCTACTAACCAGATAGAGAGAGAACACTTGACATGTGTTTCTCTACTAGTGTAGGTAGCCACCGACTAACCAGACAGAGAGAGAACACTTGACATGTGTTTCTCTACTAGTGTAGGTAGCCACTGACTAACCAGATAGAGAGAGAGAACACTTGATATGTGTTTCTCTACTAGTGTAGGTAGCCACTGACTAACCAGATAGAGAGAGAGAGAACACTTGACATGTGTTTCTCTACTAGTGTAGGTAGCCACCTACTAACCAGATAGAGAGAGAGAACACTTGACATGTGTTTCTCTACTAGTGTAGGTAGCCACCTACTAACCAGATAGAGAGAGAGAACACTTGACATGTGTTTCTCTACTAGTGTAGGTAGCCACTGACTAACCAGAGAGAGAGAGAACCCTTGACATGTGTTTCTCTACTAGTGTAGGTAGCCACCGACTAACCAGAGAGAGAACACTTGACATGTGTTTCTTTACTAGTGTTGGTAGCCACTGACTAACCAGATAGAGAGAACACTTGACATGTGTTTCTCTACTAGTGTAGGTAGCCACCGACTAACCAGAGAGAGAACACTTGACATGTGTTTCTTTACTAGTGTAGGTAGCCACCTACTAACCAGATAGAGAACACTTGACATGTGTTTCTTTACTAGTGTAGGTAGCCACTGACTAACCAGATAGAGAGAACACTTGACATGTGTTTCTCTACTAGTGTAGGTAGCCACCGACTAACCAGAGAGAGAACACTTGACATGTGTTTCTTTACTAGTGTAGGTAGCCACTGACTAACCAGATAGAGAGAACACTTGATATGTGTTTCTCTACTAGTGTAGGTAGCCACTGACTAACCAGACAGAGAGAGAGAGAACACTTGACATGTGTTTCTCTACTAGTGTAGGTAGCCACCTACTAACCAGAGAGAGAACACTTGACATGTGTTTCTCTACTAGTGTAGGTAGCCACTGACTAACCAGATAGATAGAGAGAGAACACTTGACATGTGTTTCTCTACTAGTGTAGGTAGCCACTGACTAACCAGACAGAGAGAGAGAGAGCACTTGACATGTGTTTCTCTACTAGTGTAGGTAGCCACTGACTAACCAGACAGAGAGAGAGAACACTTGACATGTGTTTCTCTACTAGTGTAGGTAGCCACTGACTAACCAGAGAGAGAACACTTGACATGTGTTTCTTTACTAGTGTAGGTAGCCACCGACTAACCAGATAGAGAGAACACTTGACATGTGTTTCTCTACTAGTGTAGGTAGCCACTGACTAACCAGATAGAGAGAACACTTGACATGTGTTTCTCTACTAGTGTAGGTAGCCACTGACTAACCAGAGAGAGAACACTTGACATGTGTTTCTCTACTAGTGTAGGTAGCCACCGACTAACCAGAGAGAGAACACTTGACATGTGTTTCTCTACTAGTGTAGGTAGCCACCGACTAACCAGAGAGAGAACACTTGACATGTGTTTCTCTACTAGTGTAGGTAGCCACTGACTAACCAGAGAGAGAGAGAGAACACTTGATATGTGTTTCTCTACTAGTGTAGGTAGCCACTGACTAACCAGATAGAGAGAGAGAGAACACTTGACATGTGTTTCTCTACTAGTGTAGGTAGCCACCTACTAACCAGAGAGAGAGAGAGAACACTTGACATGTGTTTCTCTACTAGTGTAGGTAGCCACCTACTAACCAGATAGAGAGAGAGAACACTTGACATGTGTTTCTCTACTAGTGTAGGTAGCCACCTACTAACCAGATAGAGAGAGAGAACACTTGACATGTGTTTCTCTACTAGTGTAGGTAGCCACTGACTAACCAGAGAGAGAGAGAACCCTTGACATGTGTTTCTCTACTAGTGTAGGTAGCCACCGACTAACCAGAGAGAGAACACTTGACATGTGTTTCTTTACTAGTGTAGGTAGCCACTGACTAACCAGATAGAGAGAACACTTGACATGTGTTTCTCTACTAGTGTAGGTAGCCACTGACTAACCAGAGAGAGAACACTTGACATGTGTTTCTTTACTAGTGTAGGTAGCCACTGACTAACCAGATAGAGAGAACACATGACATGTGTTTCTCTACTAGTGTAGGTAGCCACCGACTAACCAGAGAGAGAACACTTGACATGTGTTTCTTTACTAGTGTAGGTAGCCACCTACTAACCAGATAGAGAACACTTGACATGTGTTTCTTTACTAGTGTAGGTAGCCACTGACTAACCAGACAGAGAGAGAGAGAACACTTGACATGTGTTTCTCTACTAGTGTAGGTAGCCACCTACTAACCAGAGAGAGAACACTTGACATGTGTTTCTCTACTAGTGTAGGTAGCCACTGACTAACCAGATAGATAGAGAGAGAACACTTGACATGTGTTTCTCTACTAGTGTAGGTAGCCACTGACTAACCAGACAGAGAGAGAGAGAGCACTTGACATGTGTTTCTCTACTAGTGTAGGTAGCCACCTACTAACCAGATAGAGAGAGAGAACACTTGACATGTGTTTCTCTACTAGTGTAGGTAGCCACTGACTAACCAGAGAGAGAACACTTGACATGTGTTTCTTTACTAGTGTAGGTAGCCACCTACTAACCAGATAGAGAGAGAGAACACTTGACATGTGTTTCTCTACTAGTGTAGGTAGCCACTGACTAACCAGATAGAGAGAACACTTGACATGTGTTTCTCTACTAGTGTAAGTAGCCACTGACTAACCAGAGAGAGAACACTTGACATGTGTTTCTCTACTAGTGTAGGTAGCCACCGACTAACCAGAGAGAGAACACTTGACATGTGTTTCTCTACTAGTGTAGGTAGCCACCGACTAACCAGAGAGAGAACACTTGACATGTGTTTCTCTACTAGTGTAGGTAGCCACTGACTAACCAGAGAGAACACTTGACATGTGTTTCTCTACTAGTGTAGGTAGCCACTGACTAACCAGAGAGAGAACACTTGACATGTGTTTCTCTACTAGTGTAGGTAGCCACCGACTAACCAGAGAGAGAACACTTGACATGTGTTTCTCTACTAGTGTAGGTAGCCACCGACTAACCAGAGAGAGAACACTTGACATGTGTTTCTCTACTAGTGTAGGTAGCCACCGACTAACCAGACAGAGAGAGAACACTTGACATGTGTTTCTCTACTAGTGTAGGTAGCCACTGACTAACCAGAGAGAGAACACTTGACATGTGTTTCTCTACTAGTGTAGGTAGCCACTGACTAACCAGAGAGAGAACACTTGACATGTGTTTCTCTACTAGTGTAGGTAGCCACTGACTAACCAGAGAGAGAACACTTGACATGTGTTTCTCTACTAGTGTAGGTAGCCACTGACTAACCAGAGAGAGAACACTTGACATGTGTTTCTCTACTAGTGTAGGTAGCCACTGACTAACCAGACAGAGAGAGAGAACACTTGACATGTGTTTCTCTACTAGTGTAGGTAGCCACCGACTGATCAGATAAAATGGATGAGTAACGCATAGTTTTAATTTTTGATAAAACCATAACTAGACCTTAATGGGAATATTAGCTAATATCCTGGGAATGTTCCCGGTTTGCTGGTAGGTTATGTAGTTAATACCACATGTTGAAGGCCTAGTAAATGGATTCGAAACGGAACAAGGAAATATGCATTTTCCATTTTTTTTTTTTTTTTGTGTGTGTGAAACAAAACTCCCTATGTAGAAAACAAATTCTAGATATGTTAATACAGCTGCACAGTTTAATACTGCTGTGTTAATACAGCTGCACAGTTTAGTACTGCAGAATCAATATCTGTAATTCATTAGTCCCTGTCATATATTCTGAGCGGAACTACGTTATGTAGAACTACATCAAATAAGTTCCAGAATTTTGAGGCATAGATTAGCCTCCGTAGACGGTTTACGTTTCATGATTTAAACGACCTCCTCCAGCAGGCTTTGCACCCTATCATCCCAAACACCCTTTGTTTCAGTATCACTTACAGCGACAACTGGAATTTAGCTTGCGTTGTGGAGTTATCTTCCACCATAGCGATGTCTTTCATGTTGGCCAAAACCAGAAAACCAGTTCAAAATAACAAAATGATGTCATGATGACGTCCCATTCCAAATTTGATTCGCTGGGTGCAGACTTGATCTATAATCTTAAGGAGACTTGATAGGTAAAGCAATATGATTGAAATAAGATGGCAATAAGTCAGTGAGCCATTAGGGAGCATTGGGACACAGCCTGTCATTGATACCACGCCATTGTACTTCAACATCCTAATGAAAAGACCAATCCACCTGTCCTGTGCCAGGGATGTCTTGCTCGTCATTGTTGGGTAACGGTAGTTTCTCCGCTCCACTATTTGTGTGATTGACATCTTCAACCCTAACAATAACAGATGACTGTAACTTGAAAAATGGCAATTACTGAAAATGTATAGCAGATGTGGGGACCGAAACTCTCTCTCTCTCTCTCTCTCTCTCTCTCTCTCTCTCTCTCTCTCTCTCTCTCTCTCTCTCTCTCTCTCTCTCTCTCTCTCTCTCTCTCTCTCTCTCTCTCTCTCTCTCGGTCTCTCTCATATAGCTCTAGAGATAAGTGGGAAGGACACACAGTTGCCAATTACCCCATACTGGCTATTGTTTTAGAGAAAATGACTTAATATCTCAATCACGCTGCTGATTGTGTCCAGACCTTTGGAGGAGGAAGAGCAAGGCTCTCAGACACTGTCGACACTTCGCCTCTGGCCGCCTCTCGGAAGAGCAGATTTCATCATCGTATTAGAAGTTATAATTGTTATTAAGTTACTTCCTCAATGTAAATTGCTTATCTTTCACACCTGTCAAATATTTGAGTTTCAGATATTAGATATTTGAGTTTAGAGAGCAGGGTCGTTTCACTCGTATTATTTCTAATCATTGGTCTTAAAAACAAGAATGACATCTGAATGTATGATGAATCCTCTTAGAAGTCATTAAAATGCTCTATTGTTTTAGGACTAAGTTTACTGTCTAGTGAATGAAATAAGCTCCCCATATCTCTGAAGCTGCCTCCCACCCCAATCCAACAGCTTGACACACCCTCCCTGGACAAGCCAGTGCTGAGCAGCTGAGGTTCACTATGCAATCTGACACATGTCAAATCAGTTTCCTTGATCTTTTGATTTTATGTGAGGATGATGTTCTAAAGACATTTATGAGAGCAATGTGTAAAGATATTTATAGGAGCGATGTGTAAAGACATTTATAGGAGCGATGTGTAAAGATATTTATAGGAGCGATGTGTAAAGATATGTATAGGAGCGATGTGTAAAGACATCCATAGGAGCGATGTGTAAAGACATCCATAGGAGCGATGTGTAATCACATTTATAGGAGCGATGTGTAAAGATATGTATAGGAGCGATGTGTAAAGATATTTATAGGAGCGATGTGTAAAGATATTTATAGGAGCGATGTGTAAAGATATTTATAGGAGCGATGTGTAAAGACATTTATAGGAGCGATGTGTAAAGACATTTATAGGAGCGATGTGAAAAGACATTTATAGGAGCGATGTGAAAAGACATTTATAGGAGCGATGTGTAAAGATATTTATAGGAGCGATGTGTAAAGACATTTATAGGAGCGATGTGTAAAGATATTTATAGGAGCGATGTGTAAAGATATGTATAGGAGTGATGTGTAAAGACATCCATAGGAGCGATGTGTAAAGATATTTATAGGAGCGATGTGTAAAGACATCCATAGGAGCGATGTGTAAAGACATCCATAGGAGCGATGTGTAAAGACATCCATAGGAGCGATGTGTAATCACATTTATAGGAGCGATGTGTAAAGATATGTATAGGAGCGATGTGTAAAGATATTTATAGGAGCGATGTGTAAAGATATTTATAGGAGCGATGTGTAAAGATATCCATAGGAGCGATGTGTAAAGATATTTATAGGAGCGATGTGTAAAGATATTTATAGGAGCGATGTGTAAAGATATCCATAGGAGCGATGTGTAAAGATATTTATAGGAGCGATGTGTAAAGATATTTATAGGAGCGATGTGTAAAGATATTTATAGGAGCGATGTGTAAAGACATCCATAGGAGCGATGTGTAAAGATATTTATAGGAGCGATGTGTAAAGACATTTATAGGAGCGATGTGTAAAGATATGTATAGGAGCGATGTGTAAGGATATTTATAGGAGCGATGTGTAAAGACATGTATGGGAGCGATGTGTAAGGATATTTATAGGAGCGATGTGTAAAGACATGTATGGGAGCGATGTGTAAAGACATGTATGGGAGCGATGTGTAAAGACATGTAGAGGCCTATACTCGTTGAAGCCAATTACAACAATATTGACCACCAACACTCCAAACATATTTAGCAAAAAAACTGGATATATTTCACTGTTGCTATTATTCTATACACTAGCCCAGGGGTCTCCAAAAGGTTGGAGAAAGTTGAAAGAAGAAAGTTGAAAGTCATGCGTTCTCCGATACACAACCCAACCAAGCCGCACTGCTTCTTAAACAGCGCACATCCAACCCGGAAGCCAGCCACACCAATGTATCAGAGGAAACACCGTGCACCTGGCAACCTTGGTTAGTGCGCACTGCGCCCAGCCCGCCACAGGAGTCGCTGGTGCGGGATGAGACAAGGATATCCCTACCGGCCAACCCCTCCCTATCCCGGACGACGCTAGGCCAATTGTGCATCGCCCCAAGGACCTCTCGGTCGCGTCCGGTTACGACAGAGCCTGGGCGCGAACCCAGAGTCTCTGGGAGGCCACAACCTACAGACCTTGAGACAACCACATGTAGTATTAAGCCATGGAACACGTTGATTTGCCAGTGAATGGTCAAGCCCTCGTCACACCTACAACTCTGTTTTTTTTTCTCATCAAAACCCATCCCTTTCAGCCACTGCAAGCTACTGCGCCCATAATTCCCGCAGTGAAAAAATTCCAAATATTTCTGACACAAACCCAGACCTATAGCACTAGCGTCAGCGCTATTTACCATTAAAATAGATCCCCAAAGCGCCATGGCATAATATGCAGAAGCCATCGCGCACACGTTAGTTCAAATGGACATTACTTCTGATATTATCTCCGTTCAATGAAGATGACCTAACTTTGACCTGCTACCACTTTAGTGAAGGGCTCGTTTTTGAAGTTGTTCATCTACAGTCAAACGTTAATAACTCCAGAAAATGTCACATTCAAACCACATGTTCAACAGTGGCCCTCCCAACCCATTTTACAGTGTGGCAAGCAGATGTAGAGTTGTCTTGTTTTGCTGGGAATGATGGTGCCGGAGAATGTGTCAGCGTGTTTGTTTTGGATATGTGTGTGTAAGTTTGAATGAGACTTCAGAGAGAATATGCACCGTGTGTGTGTGTGTGTGTGTGTGTGTGTGTGCGTGCGTGTGTGTGTGTGTGTGTGTGTGTGTCTGAGTAAGTGAGTGTGTGTAGCGTGTGTGTACCATGTATGTGTGTGTGTGTGTGTGCATAGTGTTTAGTGTGTAGAGCATGCGTGTGTGTACCGTGTAGAGTGTGTGTGTGTGTGTGTAGCATTTACCATGTAGAGTGTGTGCGTGTACCATGTATGTGTGTGTGTGTGTGTGCATAGCGTTTAGTGTGTACAGTGTGCGTGTGTGTACCGTGTAGAGTGTGTGTGTGTAGCATTTACCATGTAGAGTGTGTGTGTGTGTACATAGCGCTTAGCGTGTAGAGAGAGAGTGTGTGTGTGTGTGTGTGTGTGTGTGTGTGTGTGTGTGTGTGTGTGTGTGTGTGTGTGTGTGTGTGTGTGTGTGTGTGTGTGTGTGTGTGTGTGTGTGTGTGTGTGTGTGTGTGTGTGTGCATAGTGTTTAGTGTGTAGAGTGTGTGTGTACATTGTGTATGCATGCGTTGGCTCCTCTGATACCTTTCACCTTGATTCGTGTTGAAAGCAGGTCTGGTTCTGTGCACTCAGTAGTGGAGGCTGCAAAACGGTTCCATTTGGAGGGGTGACTCAGGAACGCGAGCCTGTCCGCTTGCTGGTTTTGTTCATCTGTAAATATAATCTCTCTGCAGTTTAAATTCAGCACCATGACAGACATTTAAGTAGGGGAAAAGTGCTTTCCGGTTGATCAAAGTCAATGACTGAGTAGAACCGATCCACAGGTAAGCAAAATATATTTTGCGCTGTACTTTTGTTGGCACGATTTCACTAGTCCCCTCCCTCTCTTCGTATATCAAAAAGCCACTGCTAGCACTGGCACATTGCAGGGAGATTTTTTTTGTTTCCATCTTTCTTCTATTTAGGTGAAATGAGATGAAAGGTGCACAGTGCCATCTAGGAAATGAGAGCATGAACATGCAAGTAAAACCACAATTTATTGGCTCATTATGTTTCCTAGGTTCCCCGGTTGACCAAAATAATATTTGGTATTCTATTACGCATAACTGATCTGTATAAAGGTTTGACAAACTTCAGCTTAAGTAACACAACGGGGGAGGGATGGAGGGAGTGTGAGAGAGGGAGGGGTGGAGGGAGTGAAAGTGAGAGAGGGAGGGGTGGAGGGAGTGAAAGTGAGAGAGGGACGGGTGGAGGGAGTGAAAGTGAGAGAGGGAGGGAGGGGTGGAGGGAGGGAGTGTGAGAGAGGGAGGGGTGGAGGGAGGGAGTGTGAGAGAGGGAGGGGTGGAGGGAGTGAAAGTGAGAGAGGGAGGGGTGGAGGGAGTGAAAGTGAGAGAGGGAGGGGTGGAGGGAGTGAAAGTGAGAGAGGGAGGGGTGGTGGGAGTGAAAGTGAGAGAGGGAGGGGTGGAGGGAGTGAAAGTGAGAGAGGGAGGGGTGGAGGGAGTGAAAGTGAGAGAGGGAGGGGTGGAGGGAGGAAAGTGAGAGAGGGAGGGGTGGAGGGAGTGAAAGTGAGAGAGGGAGGGTGGAGGGAGTGAGAGTGAGAGAGGGAGGGGTGGAGGGAGTGAGAGTGAGAGAGGGAGGGGTGGAGGGAGGGAGTGTGAGAGAGAAAAGGAGAGAGGGTGTGTGTGTGTGTGTGAGAGAGAGAGAGAGAGAGAGAGAGAGAGAGAGAGAGAGAGAGAAGAAACCTGGTGACTTTATTTTTCATGAAGGCAAAGATTTTTCTCAAAGCTGTTTCTCACAAAGTCTTGATTCTCAAAGCTGGTTCTCAAAGCTGTTTCTCAGAAATGCTTGTTTATGAAAGCTGTTTATCATAAAGTCAGAATGAACTGGTGAAGAAGAAGTGACCACAGAGAGTTGTCTAGGGTGGCGAATCACACCGGACCATCTCAGGGTTGTGTGTGTGTGTGTGTGTGTGTGTGTGTGGTGTGTGTGTGTGTGTGTGTGTGTGTGTGTGTGTGTGTGTGTGTGTGTGTGTGTGTGTGTGTGTGTGTTTTAGGAGCTGGGAGGGCTGATGGGTGACAGGGAGCGGCCCAGGGAGAGTGAAGTCAGTATTTTGAGAACATACCAGCCAGTCTAGCACAGGACCCCTCACTGGAAGGAATTTGTCAGACATGCTGCTGAACTAAAAGATAAATGGCTATTTTTACATTTAGTTCATTATTCAGACAGCATCCTGGAAAATATCTCAATTAAGATCTTGTGATACATTTGTTTTTGATCATGTGATACTTTTGCGATCATTGTAGAGGTTTATCCACAGGAATGTATAATCCCTTAGAATCATGGCATTTTCACATTCATAAGGTTCATACAGAATTAATTCACCCATTACTGTAGAACATCCATTATGTTTCACAAAATGTGTCAGAGTAGTTTACTACGGTAACCAACACGATGTTCTATGCCACATTAGACTGACAGAATGGATGACTGCGGGACATGTAGCAGAGATGGATGACTGCTGAACATGTAGCAGAGATGGATGACTGCTGGACATGTAGCAGAGATGGATGACTGCCGGACATGTAGCAGAGATGGATGACTGCCGGACATGTAGCAGAGATGGATGACTGCCGGACATGTAGCAGAGATGGATGACTGCCGGACATGTAGCAGAGATGGATGACTGCCGGACATGTAGCAGAGATGGATGACTGCTGGACATGTAGCAGAGATGGATGACTGCCGGACATGTAGCAGAGATGGATGACTGCCGGACATGTAGCAGAGATGGATGACTGCCGGATATGTAGCAGAGATGGATGACTGCCGGACATGTAGCAGAGATGGATGACTGCCGGACATGTAGAGATGGATGACTGCTGGACATGTAGCAGAGATGGATGACTGCTGGACATGTAGCAGAGATGGATGACTGCCGGACATGTAGCAGAGATGGATGACTGCTGGACATGTAGCAGAGATGGATGACTGCTGGACATGTAGCAGAGATGGATGACTGCTGGACATGTAGCAGAGATGGATGACTGCTGGACATGTAGCAGAGATGGATGACTGCTGGACATATGGCAGAGATGGATGACTGCTGGACATGTAGCAGAGATGGATGACTGCTGGACATATGGCAGAGATGGATGACTGCTGGACATGTAGCAGAGATGGATGACTGCTGGACATGTAGCAGAGATGGATGACTGCCGGACATGTAGCAGAGATGGATGACTGCTGGACATGTAGCAGAGATGGATGACTGCTGGACATGTAGCAGAGATGGATGACTGCTGGACATATGGCAGAGATTGAGTCTAAATTATTATAGGCTGTCCTGTTCACATTTTTCACATCTGTGAAGAGAAAAGAGAGTAGGCGTAACAACTTGCGAAGCTGAAAGTTAAGTATTTTAGCATAGCAAGGAACATCCCTCATCTTTAGTAAGTGTAGTGTGATGACCACCCAAGTTCGATTCCCACTCAAAATCACAACACAGATACTTCTACTGGCCAAAAGTGAGACTATGATAATTTAACCTTTTACTGCAGTGGGCTAAATCAGGGTCACACAGAGTGATTCTTGGTAGTCTTAAACAAATCTATTTTGAAACAAAAGTGAACAACTCACACACATGGTTATGGAATCATTTTTAAAAATTAGAGTTGTAATGTATTCAGTTTTGAGTTTTTATCCTAATGTTACACTTTATATATATCACAGAAGCCTCAAATAAAACACAACCGTTTGACATACAAAAAACTGTTTTTTTTTTCATTAAAAATATATTTATTTATTTATTAATCATGTAAATTATGAATAACATTCCACCCATGAGGCCACTAGTGGGCAATTTCCTCATTTGACTGCAGGAAAGGGCTACATGTTTGACTGCTTTTACTTCTTTTTGCTGCTTTTTTTGAGAGAGAGCAAGAGAGAGAGATATATAAAAAAATCTGTGTAGTTTAATATGACTAGTAATAATAAGAGTTCACAAGTAATCACATTTAGTAACTTAAATAAATCATGGAATACCATGAGTTGAACAGAATGTTTTTGAGTGGTTCCCAGAGCCCATTGACATACAATGCTATCCTAATATGGACACCATATTCATGTGCTGATGTTACCCATGTACCATACAGATGTAGGATCTTAATTTGATCACTGTTTTGTTGCTGAGTGAATTCAATGGTTAAAAAAAGGCTTCTAAAGTTTGTCATTTCCATTTTAAAATGTCAGACTTGATTTGCCCTAACAAAACATGTATCAACCCCTACAATAGAATTCACATTTCCTGTTGCTGCAGGATTATTTTCCAGCTATAGCAAACTGGCTCAAATTAAGATCTTACATCTGTAGGTGACCTATTCTTTCATAATGTACAATCATTGATAACAACCAGCAAGGAGGGATATCTGCAACTAACTTTCTCACTCATCATTATTCATGATTTATTTAGAGTCACTGCGTGCTATAAATATCGGACCAAATACTTAACTTTTTACTACTTTAATACTTAGTCCCCCCATTTTAGTAGTATGTACAAAAAGTGCTGTAATTTCTAAACGGTTCACCCGATATGAATGAAAATACCCTCAAATTAAAGCTGACAGTCTGAACTTTAACCTCGTAGTCATTGTATCATTTCAAAATAACAACAAAAATAGTCATTGTCAGAGTTTACTGTATATCACTGACAGGAAAGAGTTCAATAGAGAGTTCATCTAATCAGGAGGACACTCTGGTATCATCTGAACAATGTCTAATATACTGTCAAATTGTAATCACCAACTTTCATTCTTTCTCCTCCCTGAATGAAAACATTGGTAATGTATTCCCCGGTGAGATGGAAGGACTGAGAACAGCGTGATCTAACACAGCCACGAAGCGCAGCCTCTCGTGGTAAACTCCGACTGAGGGAGAAAAAAGCATGAAAGAAAGAGGAGGGACGAAGAAGAAGGAAAAAAAGAATGAAGAAAAAGAAAATACATTTCAGCTCCACACTGTCATGTATTCTCACTGACATCATCATTGTAAAATTAGGAACCTGGTTTCTTCTTTCCTGCAGATGTGGAAGCTTGAAATTGCATTCCGTGGGCCTGTGCCACATTTCATCAGCGTTTTTCCCCTTCCAAAAAGGGGCTTGGCGGCATGTGGTCCTGACCCCCCTCTTCCAACCCCCCTAACCCTATCCCTCACTCCTTGGGACCCCCAGCACTCTTCCTCTCTCCCTCTCCTGCTATCCGGTATCCAGAGTAAGGGCTACCTAATCCCAGGCAGTCCCCCGGCAAGGCCCACACCTGTGGCTGAATGAATCCTTCTGGAGTACAAAGGGCCTAATTTATGGCCTTAGAGGAGCTCCAGGCCCAGGCCACAGCTGTGCTCAGCCAGGAAAGGGAAGTTGTTCATCACGCCGCGTGTATTTCACCAGCAATGGTCACCACGTAGATACGTTTCCGCGTGGCCCAGCCCCTATCACTTCACTTTGGCTGACAGGTGGGTGGCAAGATGGCCACTCTCAATGTCATTAGGTAAGAGCAGGGGTCTCCATCCTTTATTAGCATGAGATCTACCCTTAAAAACTGTCGAGAGCTACTTTTACAAAAAAAACAAACATGATTAGCTTTTAAATAGGCACATTCTCCTCTCTCCTGAATTCTTCACCGGGTCGAAAGAGAGTTTTCTTTCAATTTACCTGGTAAGATAATGGTTAATCAACTACTCTTAGGGGGGCCCTATAAAATCTATACTAAGCAAAAATCTAAACAAAACGTGTAAAGTGTTGGTCCCATGTTTCATGAGGTGAAATAAAAGATCCCAGCAATGTTCCATAAGCACAAAAAGCTAATTTCTCTCAAATTTTGTGCACAAATTTGTTTACATCCCTGTTTCAGTGAGCATTTCTCCTTTTGCCCCGATAATCCATCCACCTGACAGATGTGGGACAATAAAAGGCCACTCTAAAATGTGCAGTTTTGTCAAACAACACAATGCCACAGATGTCCCATGTTTTGAGGGAGCGTGCGATTGGCATGCTGACTTCAAGGATGTCCACCAGAGCTGTTGTCAGAGAATTGAATGTTCATTTCTCAACCATAAGCCATATTCAGCGTCATTTTACATCATTTGGCAATACGTCCAACAGGCATCACAACCGCAGACCATGTGTATGGCGGCATGTGGGCGAGCTATTCAAAGTTGTGAACAGAAGCACCCCATGGTGAAGGTATTGTCATTGTATTGGCAGGCATAAGGTATGGACAACTAACACAGTTGCATTTTATTGATGGCAGTTTCAATGCACAGAGATACTGTGAAGAGATCATGAGGCCCATTGTAGTGCCATTCATCCACCACCATCACCTCATGTTTCAGTATGATAATGCTCGGCCCCATGTTCGCAAGGATCTGTACACAAGTCCTGGAAGCTGAAAATGTCCCAGTTCTTCCACGGCCAGCATACTCACCAGACATGTCACCCATTGAGCATGTTTGGGATGCTCTGTATCTATGTGTACGTCAGCGTGTTCCAGTTCCTGCCAATATCCAGCAACTTTGCACATCTATTGAAGAGGAGTGGGACAACATTCCACAGGCCACAATCAACTGCCTGATCAACTCTGTATGAGATGTGTAGCGCTGCATGAGGCAAATGTTCACACCAGATACTGACTGGTTTTCTGATCCATGCCCCTACCACTTTGATATGGTATCTGTGACCAGCAGATGCAAATCTGTATTCCCAGTCATGTGAAATCCATAGATTAGGGCTTAATGAATTTATTTCAATTGACTGATTTCCTTATATGAACTGTAACTCTAAAATAATTTTGTTCAGTATATTTGATTGTTTCCCAAATTACGTTTTCTCTGTTTATCTTTCTTTTTTCCCCCATTTTTTTTTTACTTTCAAAATTACAATTATTCATGAAGAAAAAACACAATTGGATGTTCAGACTCCATGTCAATTCATATATCAAATCGGAAGACCATTTTTGAGGGGTGGAGAAAAAAAACGAACAAGTTGAACATTTTTGGTGTAATTCCTCTTTAATTGTGCACCTATTGAGCAAGGAATGTATTTGGCTAGCAATGTTTCGTTCTGTACAGCACGTCATGGCAGAGTTTGCGAAAACAAATGTGCACCCGATTGATACAAATAATCATGATATCGTTCTGTCAGGTAGGCCTGGTTTGCAGTTAACATTTAATTGAGAAGGTTTTGGGGAAAGCCTTTGCCTACTCACATGACGGTTTTCATTAGCATTGCTAACTGGTTACACAAAGTGATAGACGCGCGCACCACACAGCAATATCGCAATATCGCTTAAAACTAATTCACTGATATTATGTTAAGCTTGGCTTGTTAAGCCAACATGACCCCAACGGAGGTGGGATAATGTCAATGTAGCTTTGATTGAATAGTAGGCGGGAGTATCCAGTGTCTGAAAATAATGAGATTTCTTTGACAGTTTGCAGTGGAACACGTGATGTACTTTCAGAATTGTTTGGCGAGCTACTCATAGCCTGCAAGCTACTGGGAGCTATCTACCTGTTGGACAGCCCTGGACTCATAGCCTGCAAGCTACTGAGAGCTATCTACCTGTTGGACAGCCCTGGACTCATAGCCTGCAAGCTACTGGGAGCTATCTACCTGTTGGACAGCCCCTGGACTCATCTACCTGTTAGCCTGCAAGCTACTGGGAGCTATCTACCTGTTGGACAGCCCTGGACTCATAGCCTGCAAGCTACTGGGAGCTATCTACCTGTTGGACAGCCCTGGACTCATAGCCTGCAAGCTACTGAGAGCTATCTACCTGTTGGATAGCCCTGGACTCATAGCCTGCAAGCTACTGAGAGCTATCTACCTGTTGGACAGCCCTGGACTCATAGCCTGCAAGCTACTGGGAGCTATCTACCTGTTGGACAGCCCTGGACTCATAGCCTGCAAGCTACTGGGAGCTATCTACCTGTTGGACAGCCCTGGACTCATAGCCTGCAAGCTACTGGGAGCTATCTACCTGTTGGACAGCCCTGGACTCATAGCCTGCAAGCTACTGGGAGCTATCTACCTGTTGGACAGCCCTGGACTCATAGCCTGCAAGCTACTGGGAGCTATCTACCTGTTGGACAGCCCTGGACTCATAGCCTGCAAGCTACTGGGAGCTATCTACCTGTTGGACAGCCCTGGACTCATAGCCTGCAAGCTACTGGGAGCTATCTACCTGTTGGACAGCCCTGGACTCATAGCCTGCAAGCTACTGGGAGCTATCTACCTGTTGGACAGCCCTGGACTCATAGCCTGCAAGCTACTGGGAGCTATCTACCTGTTGTACAGCCCTGGACTCATAGCCTGCAAGCTACTGAGAGCTATCTACCTGTTGGACAGCCCTGGACTCATAGCCTGCAAGCTACTGAGAGCTATCTACCTGTTGGACAGCCCTGGACTCATAGCCTGCAAGCCTGGGAGCAAGCCCTACTCATAGGCAAGCTAGCTATCTACCTGTTGGACAGCCCTGGACTCATAGCCTGCAAGCTACTGGGAGCTATCTACCTGTTGGACAGCCCTGGACTCATAGCCTGCAAGCTACTGCTATCTACCTGTTGGACAGCCCTGGCTAGCCTGCAAGGGAGCTATCTACCTGTTGGACAGCCCTGGACTCATAGCCTGCAAGCTACTGGGAGCTATCTACCTGTTGGACAGCCCTGGACTCATAGCCTGCAAGCTACTGGGACTATCTAGCTGTTGGACAGCCCTGGACCTGTTGCAAGACAGCCCTGGACAGGACTCATAGCCTGCAAGCTACTGGGAGCTATCTACCTGTTGGACAGCCCTGGACTCATAGCCTGCAAGCTACTGAGAGCTATCTACCTGTTGGACAGCCCTGGACTCATAGCCTGCAAGCTACTGGGAGCTATCTACCTGTTGGACAGCCCTGGACTCATAGCCTGCAAGCTACTGGAGAGCTATCTACCTGTTGGACAGCCCTGGACTCATAGCCTGCAAGCAAGCTACTGTTGGAGCTATCTACCTGTTGGACAGCCCTGGACTCATAGCCTGCAAGCTACTGAGAGCTATCTACCTGTTGGACAGCCCTGGACTCATAGCCTGCAAGCTACTGGGAGCTATCTACCTGTTGGACAGCCCTGGACTCATAGCCTGCAAGCTACTGGGAGCTATCTACCTGTTGGACAGCCCTGGACTCATAGCCTGCAAGCTACTGGGAGCTATCTACCTGTTGGACAGCCCTGGACTCATAGCCTGCAAGCTACTGGGAGCTATCTACCTGGGAGCTATCTACCTGTTGGCTATCTACCTGTTGGACAGCCCTGGACTCATAGCCTGCAAGCTACTGAGAGCTATCTACCTGTTGGACAGCCCTGGACTCATAGCCTGCAAGCTACTGTTGGAGCTATCTACCTGTTGGACAGCCCTGGACTCATAGCCTGCAAGCTACTGAGAGCTATCTACCTGTTGGACAGCCCTGGACTCATAGCCTGCAAGCTACTGGGAGCTATCTACCTGTTGGACAGCCCTGGACTCATAGCCTGCAAGCTACTGAGAGCTATCTACCTGTTGGACAGCCCTGGACTCATAGCCTGCAAGCTATAGCCTGGGAGCTATCTACCTGTTGGACAGCCCTGGACTCATAGCCTGCAAGCTACTGGGAGCTATCTACCTGTTGGACAGCCCTGGACTCATAGCCTGCAAGCTACTGGGAGCTATCTACCTGTTGGACAGCCCTGGACTCATAGCCTGCAAGCTACTGGGAGCTATCTACCTGTTGGACAGCCCTGGACTCATAGCCTGCAAGCTACTGGGAGCTATCTACCTGTTGGACAGCCCTGGACTCATAGCCTGCAAGCTACTGGGAGCTATCTACCTGTTGGACAGCCCTGGACTCATAGCCTGCAAGCTACTGAGAGCTATCTACCTGTTGGACAGCCCTGGACTCATAGCCTGCAAGCTACTGGGAGCTATCTACCTGTTGACAGCCCTGGACTCAGCAAGCTACTGGAGCTATCTACCTGTTGGACAGCTCTAGCCTGCAAGCTACTGGGAGCTATCTACCTGTTGGACAGCCCTGGACTCATAGCCTGCAAGCTACTGGGAGCTATCTACCTGTTGGACAGCCCTGGACTCATAGCCTGCAAGCTACTGAGAGCTATCTACCTGTTGGATAGCCCTGGACTCATAGCCTGCAAGCTACTGAGAGCTATCTACCTGTTGGACAGCCCTGGACTCATAGCCTGCAAGCTACTGAGAGCTATCTACCTGTTGGACAGCCCTGGACTCATAGCCTGCAAGCTACTGGGAGCTATCTACCTGTTGGACAGCCCTGGGCTCATAGCCTGCAAGCTACTGGGAGCTATCTACCTGTTGGACAGCCCTGGACTCATAGCCTGCAAGCTACTGGGAGCTATCTACCTGTTGGACAGCCCTGGACTCATAGCCTGCAAGCTACTGGGAGCTATCTACCTGTTGGACAGCCCAAGCTAGCTGGGAGCTATCTACCTGTTGGACAGCCCTGGACTCATAGCCTGCAAGCTACTGGGAGCTATCTACCTGTTGGACAGCCCTGGACTCATAGCCTGCAAGCTACTGGGAGCTATCTACCTGTTGGACAGCCCTGGACTCATAGCCTGCAAGCTACTGGGAGCTATCTACCTGTTGGACAGCCCTGGACTCATAGCCTGCAAGCTACTGGGAGCTATCTACCTGTTGGACAGCCCTGGACTCATAGCCTGCAAGCTACTGGGAGCTATCTACCTGTTGGACAGCCCTGGACTCATAGCCTGCAAGCTACTGGGAGCTATCTACCTGTTGGACAGCCCTGGACTCATAGCCTGCAAGCTACTGGGAGCTATCTACCTGTTGGACAGCCCCCTCATAGCCTGCAAGCTACTGGGAGCTATCTACCTGTTGGACAGCCCTGGACTCATAGCCTGCAAGCTACTGGGAGCTATCTACCTGTTGGACAGCCCTGGACTCATAGCCTGCAAGCTACTGGGAGCTATCTACCTGTTGCCCTGACAGCCCTGGACTCATGGACAGCCTGACTCAAGCTACTGAGAGCTATCTACCTGTTGGACAGCCCTGGACTCATAGCCTGCAAGCTACTGAGAGCTATCTACCTGTTGGACAGCCCTGGACTCATAGCCTGCAAGCTACTGAGAGCTATCTACCTGTTGGACAGCCCTGGACTCATAGCCTGCAAGCTACTGAGAGCTATCTACCTGTTGGACAGCCCTGGACTCAGCCCCTGGACTCTACCTGTTGGACAGCCTGACTCATAGCCTGCAAGCTACTGGGAGCTATCTACCTGTTGGACAGCCCTGGACTCATAGCCTGCAAGCTACTGGGAGCTATCTAGCTGTTGGAAAGCCCTGAACTCATAGCCTGTAAGCTACTGGGAGCTATCTAGCTGTTGGACAGCCCTGGACTCATAGCCTGTAAGCTACTGGGAGCTATCTAGCTGTTGGACAGCCCTGGACTCATAGCCTGCAAGCTACTGGGAGATATCTACCTGTTGGACAGCCCTGGACTCATAGCCTGCAAGCTACTGGGAGCTATCTACCTGTTGGACAGCCCTGGACTCATAGCCTGCAAGCTACTGGGAGCTATCTAGCTGTTGGAAAGCCCTGAACTCATAGCCTGTAAGCTACTGGGAGCTATCTAGCTGTTGGACAGCCCTGGACTCATAGCCTGTAAGCTACTGGGAGCTATCTAGCTGTTGGACAGCCCTGGACTCATAGCCTGCAAGCTACTGGGAGCTATCTACCTGTTGGACAGCCCTGGACTCATAGCCTGCAAGCTACTGAGAGCTATCTACCTGTTGGACAGCCCTGGACTCATAGCCTGCAAGCTACTGGGAGCTATCTACCTGTTGGACAGCCCTGGACTCATAGCCTGCAAGCCACTGAGAGATATCTACCTGTTGGACAGCCCTGAACTCATAGCCTGCAAGCTACTGGGAGCTATCTACCTGTTGGACAGCCCTGGACTCATAGCCTGCAAGCTACTGGGAGCTATCTAGCTGTTGGAAAGCCCTGAACTCATAGCCTGTAAGCTACTGGGAGCTATCTAGCTGTTGGACAGCCCTGGACTCATAGCCTGCACGCTATTGGGAGATATCTAGCTGTTGGACAGCCCTGACCTCATAGCCTGCACGCTATTGGGAGATATCTAGCTGTTGGACAGCCCTGAACTCATAGCCTGCACGCTATTGGGAGATATCTAGCTGTTGGACAGCCCTAGATTCATAGCCTGCACGCTATTGGGAGATATCTAGCTGTTGGACAGCCCTGAACTCATAGCCTGCACGCTATTGGGAGATATCTGGCTGTTGGACAGCCCTGAACTCGTAGCCTGCACGCTATTGGGAGATATCTAGCTGTTGGACAGCCCTGAACTCGTAGCTTGCACGCTATTGGGAGATATCTAGCTGTTGGACAGCCCTGAACTCATAGCCTGCACGCTATTGGGAGATATCTAGCTGCTGGACAGCCCTGAAATCATAGCATGCACGCTATTGGGAGATATCTAGCTGTTGGACAGCCCTGAACTCATAGCCTGCACGCTATTGGGAGCTATCTAGCTGTTGGACAGCCCTGAACTCATAGCCTGCTATCTAGCTGTTGGACAGCCCTGAACTTGGCATGCTAGAGATATCTAGCTGTTGGACAGCCCTGGACTCAACTCATAGCCTGCTGCTATTGCTACTGAGCTATCTAGCTGTTGGACAGCCCTGAACTCATAGCCTGCACGCTATTGGGAGCTATCTAGCTGTTGGACAGCCCTGAACTCATAGCCTGCACGCTATTGGGAGATATCTAGCTGTTGGACAGCCCTGAACTCATAGCCTGCACGCTATTGGGAGATATCTAGCTGTTGGACAGCCCTGAACTCGTAGCCTGCACGCTATTGGGAGATATCTAGCTGTTGGACAGCCCTGAACTCGTAGCTTGCACTCTATTGGGAGATATCTAGCTGTTGGACAGCCCTGAACTCTATTGGGAGATATCTAGCTGTTGGACAGCCCTGCACTGCACGCTATTGGGAGATATCTAGCTGTTGGACAGCCCTGAAATCATAGCATGCTGGGAGATATCTAGCTGTTGGACAGCCTGGCTATTGGGAGATATCTAGCTGTTGGACAGCCCTGAACTCATAGCCTGCACGCTATTGGGAGCTATCTAGCTGTTGGACAGCCCTGAACTCATAGCCTGCATGCTATTGGGAGATATCTAGCTGTTGGACAGCCCTGGACTCATAGCCTGCACGCTATTGGTAGCTATCTAGCTGTTGGAAAGCCCTGAACTCATAGCCTGTAAGCTACTGAGAGCTATCTAGCTGTTGGACAGCCCTGAACTCATAGCCTGCACGCTATTGGGAGCTATCTAGCTGTTGGACAGCCCTGAACTCATAGCCTGCACGCTATTGGGAGCTATCTAGCTGTTGGACAGCCCTGAACTCATAGCCTGCACGCTATTGGGAGATATCTAGCTGTTGGACAGCCCTGGACTCATACCCTGCACGCTATTGGTAGCTATCTAGCTGTTGGAAAGCCCTGAACTCATAGCCTGTAAGCTACTGAGAGCTATCTAGCTGTTGGTCAGCCCTGAACTCATAGCCTGCACGCTATTGGGAGATATCTAGCTGTTGGACAGCCCTGAACTCATAGCCTGCACGCTATTGGGAGATATCTAGCTGTTGGACAGCCCTGGGCTAGATGGTAAATATTTATAACCCCTTAGCGGTTCGTCACGTAAGCATGATGAGTTGGCCCTGGGCTAGAGGTTGCAGGCGAGTGAGCGGTAGAGGTTGTAGGGTAGGGATGGTAGCTTTGGAGTAGTGGTGAAATCTATAGACAATTATGGAGGACTATTCCTTGTATCCGTCCCGTAATGGTGACTGTTGGCACGCCTGGTGATACAGTCACAATGTAATTTTACTACTGAGTTTAGTCAATTGTTTTACATATTAGGTTACAACTAAATCATGAATTGCAACACTTTACATGAACTAACACTTTATACTAGAGTAACTACAGGGGAATAACTTTCCTGGATATAAATTATTTCTTTCTATTCTGGAAAAAAAGGTTGACATGTTGAGCTCTTCTGCATATGTGGGCTTGGAGCAGAAGTCTACCCGGAACCAATCCATTGTGTCAGGCCCTTTTCAAATCCATTTCCTGTCGGCATGGCGCCAAGACAAAACACATCTCCTGTGCAGACTTGGGAGTGAGGCGACACTTGTGTAACACTTGTATAGGTTAATGAATGCTTCCAATGTATTGAAATCATTTGCTTATGATATATTTACATCTGTATGATTCTGTGCATCATAAAGGATTGCATATAGGCCTACATGTTTTTGCTGTAGAAATATGCATTCGCCCATAAAATGCAGGTCACCAAATGCAGTTTTTACGTGAGATAACAGCTGAACAATAACCAGGACAGTTGACACAAAAAAATGTAATTCTAGAATTACACATATACAGATACAATACAATAAAGTTTTTCAATTCATGTCAATATCAACTGATGTATTGAGCGGATTTGGGATTAGTTTCTCTTCCTGCTATAAAATCAGTTTGTCATAGCTCATAAATCCTTGGGCATACAGATTTAGATTCGATCGAAGTCATCCTTCTGAGACAGCCGTCAAGGAAAGGCAACGTCATTAAACCTTTCAGAATATCAGCCACATCCTCTAAAGGGAATATAGTCACACCGATGACAATGTTAAATGTTAATATCATTCACAACACCGACAAGGTGGACCTGTCACAGTGTCATATGGAGGAACGGTTTAGAGACTATAAAGACACTGATGTCTGTAGATGATTTATACTTCGTACTATACTTGCGTTGCTCATACTGTACTTTTGTACGGTGAGAAGAAGGCGATTGAAAATAATTTGAGGAACAATTTCGGGAAAATGCACTGCACATAATGCAATCGGCAGCTGTAGCAGTATTCCAAAGTCGTTTAGGATTAAATAACCTCTGCCGAGTCCCTAACAACAGGATGTTCCTGTTTTCAGGGGAAATGGAAGGAGAGCTGGTGAACGAGCCATCCACTTTTGGATGTTGACATGGCGACACTCCATCCTCCACAGTTACTAGATTGGTTGAACAATGCAGAAGAGAAACTTCCCCCGAAATGTATTTTTTCCTTTTCTCGTCAAAACCAGTATGTTGGGGATCTAGTTTCAGCCGTTTCTTTTACGCCTGCTGCACTTGGATTAAGGATTAAGTGACGTCCTGTTCTATTTTAAATGTTGTGGTTATTTAGGTGAAACCTCTGCGTGGTGTGAGGGCTGTTTTGAAGACTAATATTGTTGCCCAAAAATGTAGACTTATTGATGTGGGATACAAAATGCCCAAGGTTTCAGATGACAATGTGTGTGTGTGTCGTCCCCCCCCCCCCCACACACACACACAACTATCTATTTCGGCCCCTATCTAAAGAAAAACAATTAACTCAGTTTCACTTAAAACTTTTGGCCCAGGCAGTCTTGATTGCTGCTTTGAGAGCCTATGTGCTCTGCCTACGAAGTTTAAGGGAAACTGTGATGTGATACTACTGCCTCTGCTAAAGACAGGCCTGTATCGGTCCATAAACGGACCCTAGCCAGTTAGCCACTGTTACTGTTAACACTCTCAGTCATCTGCAGCGAACCTTCAATGCAGCCCGGCTCTGTGTGGGCGAGAGCAGATGTTTGTCAGCAGCCATCCAGCAGCTATTCTCCTCCTGTGTTGCTCCGCTGAGGTATGTCGGGGTCTCTTGCCGGCAATAAGCTCCCAAGACACCATGCTCTTTCTCTCTCTTTCTGTTCATGTGGAACGCAGCAGACGCAGCTGGCTTGGAAGCGTCCGCGTTGTTTGCGTACCCATTTTCACATGCATGCTTTGGAGTTTTATTTGCAGATCCCTGAGCATCGCAACTATGCTCCCCAAGCCAGACCACCTGCATCAATTATAATCGCAACGGAACCTTCTGGCTCAGTGTGATCCAGATAAACACTGAATCCACAGCCATGTGAAAAACATGTTTTCAAAAATGATGCCGTCAAAAAGAGTGTTGGTTCCAACCTCCCATGCGAAGTAACCACTCAAGCTTCATGACCTACCACGACAGCAAACTGTCTTTGCTAGTAGTTAGGTCAGTGTACACAATGCCTTGGAAGTCCTTCTGCTGGTTATCTATACTCTCCCTGGTAATGATTACCCACTGGGAACAGACATCAGCTCAACGTCTAGATTTGATGTACATTTGGTTGAGTTGTCAGCTGACGTGAATTCAACGTGAAATCAACAACAAAAATGTCCCCATGTCATTAGATTTGGGTTAAAAGTTCCCTTACGAAATTCTCTTTACGTTGATTCGTTTTTTCAAATACAATCCATTTTCAACGTTGATTCAACGTCATCACATTATAATTTGTTTGTTGAAATGACTTAGAAACAATGTTGATTTAACCTGTTTTTTGCAGGGAGGGTATTTTGTACTTATAATTTATTGCGATGAAAATGGCTGTTTCAAGGTCGTCGTTAATCATAAAGGCAAGGATGACAACCAACAGACGTTGTAGACTTGTAGAAGTCTACAGTTATGAAGCCAGCTAAAGGTTCCCCATTATTTTTCATTCCTTTTTTTTGTTGCCCTTATTAACCTTCATTGACCTATAGACAAAGGTCAAAGGACTAAGGTCAGGTCGGGTAGTAGAATGTGCTACCAGAAGAAAAGAAAAAACCTTAAGGCAGCCACTCCAAATTTAACACTCTGGAAGGAAACCAATGCATTTTAATATTTCCCCATTGACATTCTATGGAGACTCCTGTTAGAGACTGTTATATGTCAAGACTAACGCACGTGTGTGATGTTTGAGAAAGGTCTGAACTTGAGCACACTTGGTGTTAAACCCACTGAGTGTAGAACATATGAACTTTACTACAACGACTTGAAAATATGTACATTGTAAATCTACCTTTTATTAGCAACAGCCTTGATATCTTTAGCATTACATTTTTCTTTGAGTCTCGCTTTCCCACCACAAATCCCATTTGTTCATGTTTTTTGAAAAAAGTAAAGAAAAAAGAATCATGTTAAATCTTACACCTTTCTTTTCCAACATCACTTTCCCTCCTTTGTCACAGCAGAGAAAAGTTATTGCCAAAATATGCAATTGTGGGCTCTTCCAAAACGTTACCTCCTCAAGGTTGTCGGAGCCATATAGGGGGGAGGACATCGTAATTCACCTTAAAACAACAGGAGGTCGGGGCTGTTGTTGAAACTTCATGTTTCCTCAGGTCCAGGTGCCTTTGAAGGAGTTTAGAAGAATTTGTCTCGTGTGAATTTTAGTGTAAGAAGTTTTCATAGCATTCGGGTTACATTAATGTACCCACAGAGATCAAAGGAATGAATCCAGCTATTAAGGAGCTGTTTGCTCCAAAGAGAAGCCAAGCACCGAGGCACTCCATATAGTTCCTTCCCTGTGAAGAAAACGTCAGAAAACTTGACACTAAAGAGGACTTGTGATTGTTCACCACATGCAAGTCTTGCAATATTCAACCAGTCTCTTCAATTACTCTCTTCAATCTTGCTCATGCGCTACAATTGGAAGAGTGGCAGTTGCTAGTCCCAGCGGTTGCAATGATATGTTTGAGGTTATGATTTCCCAGTGGAGTCTTGGGTTACAGTGCAGCAGATACTGCCTTGGATGAGCAAAGCATGTTGGGGGGTATGAGGTCATTTATGTCCACCTAGAGCAGTCAATCTTGTCGCTGAGTAGCTGTTCAAGGAGGCTGTTAATAGAATCAAAATGTGATTTACCCTGACACATGTTGAATATATTAAGCCTAGAAAATAATTATTTGAAACCATTAGAACGTCTGCCATCGCATCAGTTGCCAAGAATATTTGTTTTAAGAAAGTATATGATGTTTTTTTTTTTTTTTTTTTTACTTTTCTCATAATATTTTAGACCTTCATTGAAATGTAGCCTACTTAGTGATGCTCTATTTAAAGTATTTGTTACATATTGGAGAGGTGAACTTCCTACTGATATCCACCATCTGTCTGAATGTCTTGTAAACTATCAACGATTCCTGGGAAGCTTCTTAGTTCCTGTGGTACTCTCATACCAAACAAGTGGGAAGCAACAATACCGGCAAGTTTTTACCGCTCTGAGAAACACCCAGAAGATGTTAGGCTTTTGTCGTTCAGGAGGGGGTTGGTTATTGCAAATGTGTCATTGATTTATCATTACCTAATTAAACATTAAATTTAAACATTAATATGGACAGCAGTATGCTTCCATAGGTTTCCACGATATACTGTGTAAAACCTTCATGAGTGGTCATGTAGGAAAGGAAACCAGGAAAGGAAACTTTTAGGGCTGTGGGGATGCAGTGAGAGTTGACTGGGCATATCCCCATCAGTCTCAATTTATGACAATTCTCTAATTGTGCCAAATTGAGCTGCTGTCAGAGATTAAAGACATTTGGAAGAGGAACTAATATCTTTGCCCGTCAATTATTAGCTCATTGATTACAAAAATGTGGGAAATTAGTCCACTGGAATCAAATGTTCGCTCAGACACCTGTCCCTCACACTAAATACATGTAAGATGGCGGCCCAATAGGGAGGATGGGCTCGATCGTGCAGGAAATGCAATGTGACAGGAACGTTGTGGAGCCTGATGTGGAGCCTGAGTGAGTAAATTGACGTTTGAGAAATTGAATTGGGCGTGAGATAACAAAGTTCTCACTTGTTTCATGGAACTAGACTTTCTAGAATTAAGTGGAGGATGGTGGGAGGAGCTATAGGAGGACTGGCTCATAGTAGTGTCGGGAATGGAATTAAATGAATTGAACACAAACATAGCCCATCCTCCTATAGCTCCTCCCACCAGCCTCCACTGCTAGAATCATCCTTTGCACTCAGCCCATGGCTCAAATGCATGGGAATGCGTGTTTGAGCTAAATGCCCATTCTTGGAGACAGTGTTTTAAACAACATGTGGTGCTGTTGTCAAACCAAACAAATGATGTATTCACACATTGTTGTTAACATGACGAACTGTCACGCCCTGGGTGGGCAAATCTAGGTTTCTATTTATTTGTTGGCCTAGTATAGTTCCCAATCAGAGGCAGCTGTTTATCGTGGTCTCTGATTGGGTATCATACTTATAGGCAGCCCTTTTACCCAGCTTAGATTGTGGGTAGTTTGTGTGTAGTTGCTTTCTGCACTGCATATAGCTTTACGTTCGTTTTCTTATTTTGTTGTTTTCGGTGTCATTTTGAATAAAGAAAAAATATACGCCTACCACGCTGCACCTTGGTCTCATTCTAACGACGGACATAACACGAACATGTTGAAATGGATTAGAATAGGGCATTTTTTTACGTTAAAGGTGCAATATGCAGAAATCTAACAGTTAAAATTCTAACAGTTTGCCTAATTTCAGGTTATGTAACAGAACAAGCAAGTATAGAGTAGAGAATCATTGTACCATCTAAACCGCACTGAAATTAATTTTTCGATAACTGAAAATATTGTATTTTCAGCTGTTTGAGGCTGGTATACTAAACTGAATATAAAATACGCAAAAAAAAACTCAACTTGGGGGTGGGGGGAATCTACTGGTTGATATAGGAAAGAACTTGATTAACATGAGTCACTGAACCTCACTCCCTAAACCACTGACTCATTTCGGGGGCTATGTTTACCTGGACAGCCATAACTTCATGGGGAGAGGAGAGGCTCTTTTGCAGTCCTCCATTTTAGCTCTGGACATATCTATTTCCTCAACCTCCCTCTCACTCTAATCAGCAAGCTCTCACCAATCAGGAGAAATAGGTCTCCTAAGTGCCAACTATGCCACCCTTGCCATCCAAGACACTCAAATTGTAATTTCTCTCCAGAGTTGCTACACTGACTAGAAAACTTTGCATTTAAATCAATTACCAGTGATTTTTTTTATTTATTACTATGCAGCTACTTTGTAATAGACTACTAAATCTGGTCCATTAGTACTTCTAAGCAGTGTCTGCTGCTGGTTACAGGGTTGGGGTCAATTCCATTCAAACTCCAGTCAATTCAGGGAGTACACTGACATTCCAATTCTCTTCAATGCTTTTCAATTAGGAAAATGTGGAATTTTAATTTGGTTTACTTTCTGAATTGACTGGAATGTAAATGGAATACCTGTTACAACTTCTAACAATGGTGAGTGGAGGAGTCAAGCGCAGAGAGCAGGTAATTCTGTACGTGGATATTATATTCCAAAGGCAGTGGAGCCACGGACATGCAAAACACCAGGGCGCATGAAACAACCCATCCCAAAATACAACGGACTAAAACTGTCCGGAAAAATATAGATAACACTCATACACCAAATAACAGAGAACAAGCCCACACAAATACCCAGCGGGCCTAGTGCCCTAAAATAGCCTGCAAACAAACACTAACTTAAAACAGGTGTACCCAATTACCCAATAAATAGAAACAAACGGAAAGGGAATCGATGGCAGCTAATAGGCCGGCGACGACGACTGCCGAGCGCCG
>NC_088413.1:75812440-75859940 GCF_034236695.1 Oncorhynchus nerka
AGGGAAGGAGAAGGGCCTGTTTCCTCATCAGTAACTAGGGAAGGAGAAGGGCTGAGGTATCACTAAAACAGGTATGGCTTGTTTTCTCATCAGTAACTAGGGAAGGAGAAGGGCCTGTTTTCTCATCAGTAACTAGGGAAGGAGAAGGGCCTGTTTTCTCATCAGTCACTAGGGAAGGAGAAGGGCCTGTTTTCTAATCAATAACTAGGGAAGGAGAGGGGTCTGTTTTCTCATCAATAACTAGGGAAGGAGAAGGGCCTGTTTTCTCATCAATAACTAGGGAAGGAGAAGGGCCTGTTTTGTCATCAGTAACTAGGGAAGGAGAAAGGCTGAGGTATCACTAAAACAGGTAGGGCCTGTTTTCTCATCAGTAACTAGGGAAGGAGAGGGCCTGTTTTCTCATCAGTAACTAGGGAAGGAGAAGGGCTGAGGTATCACTAAAACAGGTAGGGCCTGTTTTCTCATCAATAACTAGAGTACAGGTGGGGCCTGTTTTCTCATCAATAACTAGGGAAGGAGAAGGGCCTGTTTCCTCATCAGTAACTAGGGAAGGAGAAGGGCTGAGGTATCACTAAAACAGGTATGGCTTGTTTTCTCATCAGTAACTAGGGAAGGAGAAGGGCCTGTTTTCTCATCAGTAACTAGGGAAGGAGAAGGGCCTGTTTTCTCATCAGTCACTAGGGAAGGAGAAGGGCCTGTTTTCTAATCAATAACTAGGGAAGGAGAGGGGTCTGTTTTCTCATCAATAACTAGGGAAGGAGAAGGGCCTGTTTTCTCATCAGTAACTAGGGAAGGAGAAGGGCTGAGGAATCACTAAAACAGGTAGGGCCTGTTTTCTCATCAGTAACTAGGGAAGGAGAAGGGCTGAGGTATCACTAAAACAGGTAGGGCCTGTTTTCTCATCAATAACTAGAGTACAGGTGGGGCCTGTTTTCTCATCAATAACTAGGGAAGGAGAAGGGCCTGTTTTCTATTCAGTAACTAGGGAAGGAGAAGGGCTGAGGTATCACTAAAACAGGTAGGGCCTGTTTCCTCATCAATAACTAGGGAAGGAGAAGGGCCTGTTTCCTCATCAGTAACTAGGGAAGGAGAAGGGCCTGTTTCCTCATCAGTAACTAGGGAACAGAAGGGTTGAGGTATCACTAAAACAGGTAGGGCCTGTTTTCTCATCAATAACTAGGGAAGGAGAAGGGCTTGTTTCCTCATCAATAACTAGGGAAGGAGAAGGGCCTGTTTTCTCATCAATAACTAGGGAAGGAGAAGGGCCTGTTTTCTCATCAGTAACTAGGGAATGAGAAGGGCTGAGGTATCACGAAATCAGGTAGGGCCTGTTTCCTCATCAATAACTAGGGAAGGAGAAGGGCCTGTTTTCTCATCAGTAACTAGGGAATGAGAAGGGCTGAGGTATCACTAAATCAGGTAGGGCCTGTTTCCTCATCAATAACTAGGGAAGGAGAAGGGCCTGTTTTCTCATCAGTAACTAGGGAAGGAGAAGGGCTGAGGTATCACTAAAACAGGTAGGGCCTGTTTCCTCATCAATAACTAGGGAAGGAGAAGGGCCTGTTTTCTCATCAATAACTAGGGAAGGAGAAGGGCTGAGGTATCACTAAAACAGGTAGGGCCTGTTTCCTCATCAATAACTAGGGAAGGAGAAGGGCCTGTTTCCTCATCAATAACTAGGGAAGGAGAAGGGCCTGTTTTCTCATCAGTAACTGGGGAAGGAGAAGGGCTGAGGCATCACGAAAAACAGGTAGGGCCTGTTTCCTCATCAATAACTAGGGAAGGAGAAGGGCCTGTTTCCTCATCAGTAACTAGGGAAGGAGAAGGGCCTGTTTTCTCATCAGTAACTGGGGAAGGAGAAGGGCTGAGGCATCACTAAAACAGTTAGGGCATGTTTCCTCATCAATAACTAGGGAAGGAGAAGGGCCTGTTTTCTCATCAATAACTAGGGAAGGAGAAGGGCTGAGGTATCACTAAAACAGGTAGGGCCTGTTTTCTCATCAATAACTAGGGAAGGAGAAGGGCCTGTTTTCTCATCAGTAACTAGGGAAGGAGAAGGGCTGAGGTATCGCTAAAACAGGTAGGGCCTGTTTCCTCATCAATAACTAGGGAAGGAGAAGGGCCTGTTTCCTCATCAATAACTAGGGAAGGAGAAGGGCCTGTTTTCTCATCAGTAACTGGGGAAGGAGAAGGGCTGAGGCATCACGAAAAACAGGTAGGGCCTGTTTCCTCATCAATAACTAGGGAAGGAGAAGGGCCTGTTTCCTCATCAGTAACTAGGGAAGGAGAAGGGCCTGTTTTCTCATCAGTAACTGGGGAAGGAGAAGGGCTGAGGCATCACTAAAACAGGTAGGGCCTGTTTCCTCATCAATAACTAGGGAAGGAGAAGGGCCTTTTTCCTCATCAATAACTAGGGAAGGAGAAGGGCCTGTTTTCTCATCAGTAACTGGGGAAGGAGAAGGGCTGAGGCATCACTAAAACAGGTAGGGCCTGTTTCCTCATCAATAACTAGGGAAGGAGAAGGGCCTGTTTCCTCATCAGTAACTAGGGATGGAGAAGGGCCTGTTTCCTCATCAATAACTAGGGAACGAGAAGGGCCTGTTTCCTCACCAGTAACTAGGGAAGGAGAAGGGCCTGTTTTCTCATCAGTAACTAGGGAAGGAGAAGGGCCTGTTTCCTCATCAGTAACTAGGGAAGGAGAAGGGCTGTGGTATCACTAAATCAGGTAGGGCCCATTTCTCATCAGTAACTAGGGAAGGAGAAGGGCTGAGGTATCACTAAAACAGGTAGGGCCTGTTTTCTCATCAATAACTAGGGAAGGAGAAGGGCCTGTTATCTCATCAGTAACTAGGGAAGGAGAAGGGCCTGTTTTCTCATCAGTAACTAGGGAAGGAGAAGGGCCTGTTATCTCATCATTAACTAGGGAAGGAGAAGGGCCTGTTTTCTCATCAGTAACTAGGGAAGGAGAAGGGCTGAGGTATCACTAAAACAGGTAGGGCCTGTTTCCTCATCAATAACTAGGGAAGGAGAAGGGCCTGTTTTCTCATCAGTAACTAGGGAAGGAGAAGGGCTGAGGTATCACTAAATCAGGTAGGGCCTGTTTCCTCATCAGTAACTAGGGAAGGAGAAGGGCCTGTTTTCTCATCAGTAACTAGGGAAGGAGAAGGGCTGAGGTATCACTACAACAAGTAGTGCCTGTTTCCTCATTAGTAACTAGGGAAGGAGAAGGGCCTGTTTCCTCATCAGTAACTAGGGAAGGAGAAGGGCCTGTTTTCTCATCAGTAACTAGGGAAGGAGAAGGGCCTGTTTTCTCATCAGTAACTAGGTAAGGAGAAGGGCCTGTTTCCTCATCAGTAACTAGGGAAGGAGAATGGCCTGTTTTCTCATCAGTAACTAGGGAAGGAGAAGGGCTGAGGTATCACTAAAACAGGTAGGGCCTGTTTCCTCATCAATAACTAGGGAAGGAGAAGGGCCTGTTTTCTTATCAATAACTAGGGAAGGAGAAGGGCCTGTTTTCTCATCAATAACTAGGGAAGGAGAAGGGCCTGTTTCCTCATCAGTAACTAGGGAAGGAGTAGGGCTGAGGTATCACTAAAACAGGTAGGGCCTGTTTTCTCATCAGTAACTAGTGTACAGGTGGGGCCTGTTTTCTCATCAATAACTAGTGTACAGGTGGGGCCTGTTTCCTCATCAATAACTAGGGAAGGAGAAGGGCCTGTTTTCTCATCAATAACTAGGGAAGGAGAAGGGCCTATTTCCCCATCAGTAACTAGGGAAGGAGAAGGGCCTGTTTCCTCATCAATAACTAGGGAAGGAGAAGGGCCTGTTTCCTCATCAGTAACTAGGGAAGGAGAAGGGCCTGTTTCCTCATCAGTAACTAGGGAAGCAGAAGGGCTGAGGTATCACTAAAACAGGTAGGGCCTGTTTTCTCATCAGTAACTAGGGAAGGAGAAGGGCTGAGCTATCACTAAAACAGGTAGGGCCTGTTTTCTCATCAATAACTAGGGAAGGAGAAGGGCTTGTTTCCTCATCAATAACTAGGGAAGGAGAAGGGCCTGTTTTCTCATCAATAACTAGGGAAGGAGAAGGGCCTGTTTTCTCATCAGTAATTAGGGAATGAGAAGGGCTGAGGTATCACGAAATCAGGTAGGGCCTGTTTCCTCATCAATAACTAGGGAAGGAGAAGGGCCTGTTTTCTCATCAGTAACTAGGGAATGAGAAGGGCTGAGGTATCACTAAATCAGGTAGGGCCTGTTTCCTCATCAATAACTAGGGAAGGAGAAGGGCCTGTTTTCTCATCAGTAACTAGGGAAGGAGAAGGGCTGAGATATCACTAAAACAGGTAGGGCCTGTTTCCTCATCAATAACTAGGGAAGGAGAAGGGCCTGTTTTCTCATCAATAACTAGGGAAGGAGAAGGGCTCAGGTATCACTAAAACAGGTAGGCCCTGTTTTCTCATCAATAACTAGGGAAGGAGAAGGGCCTGTTTCCTCATCAGTAACTAGGGAAGGAGAATGGCCTGTTTTCTCATCAGTAACTAGGGAAGGAGAAGGGCTGAGGTATCACTAAAACAGGTAGGGCCTGTTTCCTCATCAATAACTAGGGAAGGAGAAGGGCCTGTTTTCTCATCAGTAACTAGGGAAGGAGAAGGGCCTGTTTTCTCATCAGTAACTAGGGAAGGAGAAGGGCCTGTTTTCTCATCAATAACTAGGGAAGGAAAAGGGCCTGTTTCCTCATCAGTAACTAGGGAAGGAGAAGGGCTGAGGTATCACTAAAATAGGTAGGGCCTGTTTCCTCATCAATAACTACGGAAGGAGAAGGGCCTGTTTCCTCATCAGTAACTAGGGAAGGAGAAGGGCCTGTTTTCTCATCAGTAACTAGGGAAGGAGAAGGGCTGAGGTATCACTAAAACAGGTAGGGCCTGTTTCCTCATCAGTAACTAGGGAAGGAGAAGGGCCTGTTTTCTCATCAGTAACTAGGGAAGGAGAAGGGCCTGTTTTCTCATCAGTAACTAGGGAAGGAGAAGGGCCTGTTTTCTCATCAGTAACTAGGGAAGGAGAAGGGCTGAGGTATCACTAAAACAGGTAGGGCCTGTTTTCTCATCAGTAACTAGGGAAGGAGAAGGGCCTGTTTTCTCATCAGTAACTAGGGAAGGAGAAGGGCCTGTTTTCTCATCAGTAACTAGGGAAGGAGAAGGGCTGAGGTATCACTAAAACAGGTAGGGCCTGTTTTCTCATCAGTAACTAGGGAAGGAGAAGGGCCTGTTTTCTCATCAGTAACTAGGGAAGGAGAAGGGCCTGTTTTCTCATCAGTAACTAGGGAAGGAGAAGGGCCTGTTTTCTCATCAGTAACTAGGGAAGGAGAAGGGCTGAGGTATCACTAAATTGATCACAAACATTTAGCATGTGCTCTGCTGCTGCAGTACAGTCATATCTGACTAAAATTATAAAATGGTGTCAGTAGTGCTTAAAACTCATCAAATATAAGACAGGAGAGATTATTTAACATAAAATAATAATGTTCCTTGAGTTTTGTCAGGAATTTAGTGACTAAAAGTAGCTAACAGCTAACTGTTCTCTCTCATGTCTCTCTCATGTCTCAAGCGGAGCCGTTGCTATGGTTACTCACAGAGCAGCCATGAGCAGAGTGCATGCAGAGTGAGCTGCACGCAGGGAGTGAGTGACAGACAGAGAGGAGCAGTTTATGGATTTACTAACGGTGGAAGTAATTTCGGGTTTCGGGCAGGGCTGGGCTTTAAATTTGTCAGAAGCAATCAGGCCTGGGTTGGGTAAGGCCTGAATGACTTGGGCATGGGTAGGCCTCATGCCCAAGCAGGGCTCTAGATCAGAGAGAGGAGAGTCAGTAATAGGTTACTGTGGTACTCTATCACCGTTCAGTTGATCCAACATTGAAACATTTCATAATATACAACAAGCATATTAATGTCTATACTGTAGTGTTACAAAGAATCACATTTGGGTTTGAACATTTGGATTGGTTTAGTCTTCATTTGCGGCAATATTCAAGTCAATTTTCTGCATGTTGGCATGCAAAACTGCAAATATCAAACATACAGTATGTTACTCCACCACGGTCATTACTATTCTCTAAAATGGAAAGTTAACTCATGTTGTAAATAGTCTGGATACATATTTAAATACCTTGTCTGTACATGTTCCATATGCCCTAACTTTGACTTACAAATAACAAGCCCATGCTCACATACACTCATACACTCTCTCTCTCTCACACACACACACACACACACACACACACACACACACACACACACACACACACACACACACACACACACACACACACACACACACACACACACACACACACACACACACACACATCCCCCTGTCCCCTACAAAGTTTCTCCTACATATACACACACATGTGGACAAACACATGTGCGAACAAAACAAAATGACACACACACACACACACACACAGACACACAAATGAGTCTCTCATGCTTGGAGTTAAAGGGATACTTCAGGATGTTGGCAATGAGACCCTTTATTTACCTCCCCACAGTCAGATGGACTCGTGGATACCATTTTTATGTCTCTGCATGCAGTCTGAAGGAAGTTGCTAAGTAGCGCAATTGCTTGCAGATAGTGCAATGACTGAAAGTCTCTGGGTAACGCTAGTTAGCATTGGCTCACAATACAACCTCTAGCTTCATTCATACTGGACACAGAGACAGAAAAATAGTAACCACAAAAATAGTATCCACAAGTTCATCTGACTCTGGGGGATGTAGATAAAAGGGCCTCATTTCCAAAATTCCGAAGTATCCCTTTAAGCGTTGTGACACAAGCCTGGCTACCGCCGCCGCCGTAGACCTCTCCATGTGTATTTCATTACCAGCCCGGGCAAAATATTACAGGGATACAAAGGCATTACACGTTCTCCATCACAACCCAAAGCTTCTGTCTGGTCAATTACACTCAGGGCTCCCCATGCAAGGCAAAGCAGTAGGGTTGGGGGTACAGGGGCTGGATAGAATAGGAGGAGGACAATTGAAGATTGAAGACCAGACCTTATATCACTGAACCCGATATTTTAATCTTTTTCTTCTGGTAACGAGACGCATTGCAGTCAATCCCTTTGATTTATAATACCTGCTAAAGCCAAACACTAATAATTTATTATATTCCCCGTGTGCCAAGACGCTTTCGCACAAAACGTCGGCGTCTGATTAATCTTATGATATACATCTTAAGGTATTACTCTCAAGGTTTTTTTAGAGCTTTGAACGTTAAACTCCGTGTTTGGACTTTCAACCACGTAGCCGGAGAAATATCCACATAGTGCTTTCTAGTGTGGCCAGTCAGTGTTTCTCCTAAATGTCTGCAGGAGACATACAGTACAGTATACTGAACCTAAACAGTAGTAGGTCTGGGGAGCACATGGCATCATGATTAGTTTAATCAAGTGCTGGGTTAGAACTAAAATATATTGCACTGTGGGTTAGCAGGAGCTTAGAAAACCCCTGAATGGTTTGAGATACTCTTGGCCGTTTGTGACGTCCACAACTCACTCTACTTAACTTAGCTGTAGTCAATCACCAAGACGGTTAAAAATATATATATATTGTTTACAGAAGTTGGGAAGAACATCCAACTGAGTTAAAGCAGGTCAGCAGAAATGTTTGCCGCAATAGAGATCATAATATGCACAGTGCCTTCGGGAAGTATTCAGACCCATTGCCTTTTCCACATTTTGTTACGTTACAGCCTTATTCTAAAATGTATTAAATAAATAAAAATCCTCAGCAATCTACACAAAATAACCCAAAATGACAAAGCAAAAATAAAATAAATAACTTATTTACTTAAGTATTCAGACCGTTTGATATGAGATTCGAAATTGAGCTCAGGTTCATCCGGTTTCCATTGATCATCTTTGAGATGTTTCTACAACGTGATTGGAGTCCACCTGTGGTAAATTCAATTGATTGGACATGATTTGGAAAGGCACACACTTGTCTATACAAGGTTCCATAGTTGACAGTGCATGTCAGAGCAAAAACAAAGCCATGTGGTCGAAGGAATTGTCCGTAGAACTCTGAGATAGCATTGTGTCGAGGTACAGATCTGGGGAAGGGTACAAAAAATGTTGAAGAACTTTGGAACCACCTAGACTCTTCCTAGAGCTTACCACCCGGCCAAACTGAGCAATCGGGGGAGAAGGGGCTTGGTCAGGGAGGTGACCAAGAACCCGATGGTCACCCTGACAGAATTCTAGAGTTCCTCTGTGGAGATGGGAGAACATTCCAGAAGAACAACCTTCTCTGCAGCACTCCATCCCTCAGGCCTTTATGAGGAGTGGCCAGACGAAAGCCACTCCTCAGTAAAAGGCACATGACAGTCCGCTTGGAGTTTGCCAAAAGGCACCTAAAGACTCTCAGACCATGAGAAACAAGATTCTCTGGTCTGATGAAACCAAGATTGAACTTTGTGGCCTGAATGCCAAATGTCATGTCTGGAGGAAACCTGGCACCATCCCTACGGTAAAGATTGGTGGTGGCAGCATCATGCTGTGGGGATGTTCAGTGGCCGGGATGGGAGACTAGCCAGGAGCGAGGCAAAGATGAACGGATCAAAGTACAGAGAGAACCTTGATGAAAACCTGCTCCAGAGCTATCAGGTCCTCAGACTAGGGCAAATGTTCACCTTCCATCAGAAAGCACACAGCCAAGACACCACAGGAGTGGCTTCGGGACCTGTCTCTAAATGTCCTTGAGTGGCCCAGCCAGAGCCTGGACTTGAACCCAATCGAACATCTTTGGAGAGACCTAAAAATAGTGTTGCAGCAATGCTCCCCATCCAACCTGACATACCTTGAGAGGACCTGCAGAGAAGAATGGGATAAACTCTCCAAATATCGGTGTGCCAAGCATGTAGTGTCATACCCAAGAAGAATTGATGCTGTAATGGCTGCCAAAGGTGTTTCAACAATGTACTGAGTAAAGGGTCTGAATACTTACAATACCAGTCAAAAGTGTGGACACGCCTACTCAATCAAGGGTTTTTCTTTATTTTTTACTATTTTATACATTGTAGAATAATATTGAAGACATCAAAACTCTGAAATAACACATATGGAATCATATAGTAACCAAATAAGAGTTAACCAGCATGGCTACCACAGCATTCTGCAGCGATATGTCATCCCATCTGGTTTGCCGTTAGCGGGATTATCATTTGTTTTTCAACAGGACAATGACCCAACACACCTCCAGGCTGTGTAAGGGCTATTTGTCCAAAAAGGATTGTGTGCTGCATTGTGTGCTGCATCAGATGACCTGGCCTCCACAATCACCCGACCTCAACCCAATTGAGATGGTTTGGGATGAGTTAGACCGCAGAGTGAAAGAAAATCAGCCAACAAGTGCTCAGAATATGTGAGAACTCCTTTAAGACTGTTGGAAAAGCATTCCAGGGGAAGCTGGTTGAGAGAATGTCAAGAGTGTGTAAAGAAAGCTGTCATCAAGGCAAAGGGTGGCTACTTTGAAGAATGTAAAATCACAAAAATATTTTGATCTGTTTAAGACTTTTTTGGTTACTACATGAGTCCATATGTGTTATTTCGTAGTTTTGAGGTCTTCACTATTATTCTACAATATAGAAATTAGTAAAAAAAATATATAAAAAAACCTTGAATCATTAGGTGTGTCCAAACTTTGACTGGTAATGTATGTAAATGTAAAATTCCAGTTTTGTATTCTAAAAAAAAAAGTTTTTCCTTTGTCATTATGGGGTATTGTGTGTACATCGATGAGTGAAAAAAACTATTTAATCCATTTTAGAATAAGTCTGTAACGTAACAAAATGTGGAAAAAGTCAAGGTGTCTGAATACTTTCCAAAGGCACTGTATATATGCCATTTAGCAGAAGCTTTAATCCATAGTGACTTACAGTAGTCACGTGTGCATGCATTTTACGTATGGGTTGAATCAAACCCACTATCCTGGCATGGCAAGTGCCAAGCTCTACCAACTGAGCTACAGATGATCACTATGTGCAAGTTATGTCAAACATGAGTCTGATAGATTGAGATGTGCCTCTTCTTTTATTGTGATAGAAAGTGACGAGTGATATAAAAAGCAGATCAGTTCCACAGATCACATGTGAACTGACAAAGCTTGCAATATGTCCACACACTTCTTGTCAGATCCATGAGACCCAGTCATAAGTGATGCAGTCATAAAGTGATGGTGAAAAAGCCACATGCCATTTTGGTTCCCACTGTTCCGTAAACAGGCTGTACTTGGTCACAGTGGTGGTTCTTACTGGAGTTGTGTGTGTGTGTGTGTGTGTGTGTGTGTGTGTGTGTGTGTGTGTGTGTGTGTGTGTGTGTGTGTGTGTGTGTGTGTGTGTGTGTGTGTGTGTGTGTGTGTGTGTGTGTGTGTGTAAGTGCATTTGTGTATGTGTGTGTGTGCCATCGTACCAGCATCTAGTACTATATGCACCCTAATCAGAACCAGCAAAATCCCTCTTCTGTGTCCACAACATGGCAGTCTACAACATGGCAGTCTACAACATAGAAGTCTACAACATGCCAGTCTACAGCCAAACACCTTCTATGCCTCTCATACATACTGCCAGAAAACGATACATTCCATCAGAGAACACTGGAATGCTTCTAGGCAAGTCCTCAAAAAAAAAGAGGTCAGTGAGGTCAAAGAGTTCAAATATCCCCTCATGAAAAAGAGGTCAGTGAGGTCAGGGAGTCCAAGTATCCCCTCATGAAAAAGAGGTCAGTGAGGTCAAGGAGTCCAAGTATCCCCTCATGAAAAAGAGGTCAGTGAGGTCAAGGAGTCCAAGTATCCCCTCATGAAAGAGAGGGCAGTGAGGTCAAGGAGTCCAAGTATCCCCTCATGAAAAAGAGGTCAGTGAGGTCAAGGAGTCCAAGTATCCCCTCATGAAAAAGAGGTCAGTGAGGTCAAGGAGTCCAAGTATCCCCTCATGAAAAAGAGGTCAGTGAGGTCAAGGAGTCCAAGTATCCCCTCATGAAAGAGAGGGCAGTGAGGTCAAGGAGTCCAAGTATCCCCTCATGAAAAAGAGGGCCGTTAGGTCAAAGAGGGAGACAAGAGACACTCAATGAGAGAGGGTACGCGTCAATCGGACGTCCATCTGGGGTCATTGTGTGAACCGTTGACAGATACTGCTCAACATCATCACAGTGGTTTTAAATAGGCTTATAAACAGTATATGAAATGCAGCGTGGCTTGGGAAGGAATTAATTAGGAATTAGTAGGACCTCAGAGACCAAATCACTCAAAGGAACCAAGATTTTGTAATAATATTTTGGTTAATCAAACAAACAGTCAAACAGTCCAATCACACAGCCACGAATCAAAAGGCCCATAATCAAAGCCACGTGTCATATCATTGATCATCTTAACCAACTTCTTCTTTTTTTTTTTTCAACCTATCATTACATGCCCATACGGGCCTCTTTGTCTGCAGGTGTTGCTTCTCCTGTTATAGGTTACATGACTGAGCCAATTGAACAAACAATGAATCGCAATATGCCTAAGTGGCTTCCTTTCCTTTTGGCCCACTACCTTAACCTCTCTCTACAGACTGGATAGAGATACACTACCTTAACCTTATCGATTACGGACGTCTCAGGAACAGACTGTCAAAACTAACATAGAAAAAAGGAAAGATATTAAGATTGTAATTAAGAATATAATGAGGCAGAAGGTTCATCTCAAACCTGCTTGAACCTCATCATCCTACATCTTTTAGGGCCGTTCCTGAGAGCTTAAACATTTTAGGGAGAAAAGACGGCTGTTAGGTGGTCATGACATGCTATTCTTGGATGCTCTCCCATGTCTGATCATTTTGATTGAATGAGAGCTAAATTGAATCTTATTTATCCTGCGTCCCTGCGCCACCCTTCATTCTAACATGTTTCTTTGTAATGAGCCTGTATGATATAATGCAATCTCCCGTGTAGACACACTCCAGAGAAATCTTCCTTGAAATTTCACAAGGAGTCAAGGCCCTTAAAACCCTGCTGCGATAGACCGTTTTAATAAAACTTAATTTAGAACCGTCGGAATCTCTGGTTTCAGTGAATAATTGCCTATGGGACAAAACGAGCACTCTCTGGAAGACTCTGAGGACCATGCTGTAAAGTGTACACTCTAGCTTCAATGCCCCCCCCTGTGTGCTCCTGCAAGTAAGACATTGAATTAAAGATAAATACTTTCAACAATGCATCAGAGTATTCTCCAAATTCCTTCTTTGAACCTTTTTTTTTATTTGAAACGAGTTCTCTGTCGAAGCTAATAGGTTCTGAGATGTTTAAAATGTGGACATGATCCTTTAATATTCATTCTGTTCATTCCTTTTTCCTGAAAAAAAAAATAGACAAGAGTAAACAGTTATAATGCTTTTCCCTTTCCCCCTCCAAATGTTCACAGAAAGACCTCCTATGAAATAGTGATTCATAAGACAGCTGCATCTGCTGGAAACATTGAAAAGGATGTTGGTAGTAGTAACTGGTGGGTCATAACTTCTGAAGCCAATACAACTCAATAGTACTATCTGCACATATACAGTTGAAGTCGGAAGTTTACATACACTTAGGTTAGAGTCATTAAAACTCATTTTTCAACCACTCCACAAATGTCTTGTTAACAAACTATAGTTTGGGCAAGTCGGTTAGGGATATCTACTTTGTGCATGACACAAGTAATTTTTCCAACAATTGTTTACAGACAGATTATTTCACTTATAGTTCACTGTATTACAATTCCAGTGGGTCAGAAGTTTACATACACTAAGTTGACTGTGTCTTTAAACAGCTTGGAATATTCCAGAAAATGTTGTGGCTTTAGAAGCTTCTGATAGGCTAATTGTCATCATTTGAGTCAATTGGAGGTGTACCTGTGGATGTATTTCAAGGCCTACCTTCAAACTCAGTGCCTCTTTGCTTGACATGATGGGAAAGTCAAAAGAAATCAGCCAAGTCCTCAGTAAAAAAATTGTAGACACAAGTCTGGTTCATCCTTCGGAGCAATTTCCAAACACCGGAAGGTACGACGTTCATCTGTACAAACAATAGTATGCAAGAATAAACACCATGGGACCACGCACCCGTCATACAACTCAGGTAGGAGATGCGTTCTGTCTCCTAGAGAAGAATGTACTTTGGTGCGAAAAGTGCAAATCAATCCCAGAACAAATAGCAAAGGACCTTGTGAAGATCCTAAATCGACATAACCTGAAAGGCCGCTCAGCAAGGCAGAAGCCACTGCTCCAAAACTGCCATAAAAAAGCCAGACTACGGTTTGCAACTGCACAAAGATTGTACTTTTTGGAGAAATGTCCTCTGGTCTGATGAAACAAAAATAGAACTGTTTGGTCATAATGACCATAATTATGTTTGGAGGAAAAAGGGGGAGGCTTGCAAGCCGAAGAACACCATCCCAACCATGAAGTATGGGGTTGGCAGCATCATGTTGTGGGGGTGCTTTGCTGCAGGAGGGACTGGTGCACTTCACAAAATAGATGGCATCATGAGGGAGGAAAATTATGTGGATAATTATGTGGATATATTGAAGCAACGTCTCCAGACATCAGTCAGGAAGTTAAAGCTTGGTCGCAAATGGGTCTTCCAAATGGACAATAACCCCAAGCATACTTCCAAAGTTGTGGCAAAATGGCAAAAAAAAAAAAGTACAACAAAGTCAAGGTATTGGAGTGGCCATCACAAAGCCCTGACCTCAATCCTATAGAAAAATGTGTGGGCAGAACTGAAATACTGTGTGCGAGCAAGGAGGCCTACAAACCTGATACAGTTACACCAGCTCTGTCAGGAGGAATGGACCAAAATTCACCAAACTTATTGTGGGAAGCTTGTGGAAGGCTACCCAAAACACTTGACCCAAGTTAAACCATTTAAAAGCATTGCTACTAAATACTAATTGAGTGTATGTAAACTTCTGACCCACTGGGAATTTGATGAAAGAAATAAAAGCTGAAATAAATCATTCTCTCTACCATTATTCTGACATTTCACATTCTTAAAATAAAGTGGTGATCCTAACTGACCTAAGACAGGGAATTTTTCTAGGATTAAATGTCAGGAATTGTGAAATACTGAATTTAAATGTATTTGGCTAAGGTGTATGTAAACTTCCGACTTCAACTGTACCTGTACAGCCCAGCAAAGCCCTGCCCAGCCCAGCACAGTACAGCATAGCACAGCCCAGGCCAGTACAACCCAGCCCAGTACAATCGTTTCAGTTTTAGTTAACAAGCCAAAGCAACTTACAAGCCAATTTATTTCGGTCCCGTAAAAACGATAAGGTAATTCTATCTCAGCTAATTTCATCAATCATTTTAATTGATTTTGTACCTCAAATATAATCGTGGTGGTATGGATATATCCAGGTATATTCAGGAGTGATAATGTCAACATAGAAGTTCCCTTTGTTCCCACTTACAAAACCATTAGTGCACATGCTAGTTCACATCACAAATGGTTCTGGTTTTATAATGTTCACACATTGAAAACGTTCAGAAAGCCCCCTTTACACGACATGATACACACACACACACAGACACAGACACAGACACACACAGAGCTGAAATACTCATCAATGACCCAGAGTGGTTAAGTTTTTTTCAACAAGATCTCACAGTCTCACTTCAGTATTCAACATTTGTCCATGGGGGGTGGTTAAGTTTTGAATTACTGGAATGTCCGAACTTGATGTTTAAGTTTAAGGTGTTACAGTTATTTTTTTCTCATTTCTTTGCTGTTATAGCACAGTCTCTCTCTCTCTCTCTCTCTCTCTCTCTCTCTCTCTCTCTCACATTCACATATTTGTTTCTGTTCTTGTGGAGAAATTGACAGTGAATCTGACTTATAAGTGCCAGGGAGCTAAAATAACACTTCTCCCCCTCCAAGAGTCTGCTTCAGAGCTAATTAGTTTACAGTCCACAGTCATGATCAAGTCCTCCTATAATCTAATCATGAACTTTTGGGGGGGGGAACAAAGAATGCTACACCATCAAGGATATGTTGGATTGCGTTACGCTGGAGCACCATGGGATACATGCACAGGCCTACAATTGAACCATTTTTATGAAAAAAATAATGTTTTACTTTAATCATATTTGAATTGCTTGTTAATTTAATTGTATCAGGCCGAGATTAGGGTTATTCGGTTATAAACATAGACTAATCCTTGTTCAGCTTGCTTTCTAAGATGTTCATCGTGGTTGACCAGGGGTGTTGATCAGGGGTGTTCATCGTGGTTGACCAGGGGTGTTCATCATGGTTGACCAGGGGTGTTCATCGTTGTTGACCAGGGGTGTTGATCAGGGGTGTTCATCATGGTTGACCAGGGGTGTTCATCGTGGTTGACCAGGGGTGTTCATCATGGTTGACCAGGGGTGTTCATCGTGGTTGACCAGGGGTGTTGACCAGGGGTCTTCATCATGGTTGACCAGGGGTGTTCATCGTGGTTGACCAGGGGTGTTGACCAGGGGTGTTCATCGTGGTTGACCATGGGTGTTGACCAGGGTGTTCATTGTGGTTGACCAGGGTGTTCATCGTGGTTGACCAGGGGTGTTCATCGTGGTTGACCAGGGGTGTTCATCGTGGTTGACCAGGGGTGTTCATCGTGGTTGACCAGGGGTGTTCATCATGGTTGACCAGGGGTGTTCATCGTGGTTGACCAGGGGTGTTCATCGTGGTTGACCAGGGGTGTTGACCAGGGGTGTTCATCGTGGTTGACCAGGGGTGTTGACCAGGGGTGTTCATCATGGTTGACCAGGGGTGTTCATCATGGTTGACCAGGGGTGTTGACCAGGGGTGTTCATCGTGGTTGACCAGGGGTGTTCATCGTGGTTGACCAGGGGTGTTCATCGTGGTTGACCAGGGGTGTTCATCGTGGTTGACCAGGGGTGTTCATCGTGGTTGACCAGGGGTGTTCATCGAGGTTGACCAGGGTGTTCATCGTGGTTGACCAGGGGTGTTCATCGTGGTTGACCAGGGGTGTTCATCGTGGTTGACCAGGGGTGTTCATCGTGGTTGACCAGGGGTGTTCATCGTGGTTGACCAGGGGTGTTCATCGAGGTTGACCAGGGTGTTCATCGTGGTTGACCAGGGGTGTTCATCGTGGTTGACCAGGGGTGTTCATCGTGGTTGACCAGGGGTGTTCATCGTGGTTGACCAGGGGTGTTCATCATGGTTGACCAGGGGTGTTCATCATGGTTGACCAGGGGTGTTGACCAGGGGTGTTCATCGTGGTTGACCAGGGGTGTTGACCAGGGTGTTCATCGTGGTTGACCAGGGGTGTTCATCGTGGTTGACCAGGGGTGTTGACCAGGGGTGTTCATCGTTGTTGACCAGGGGTGTTCATCGTGGTTGACCAGGGGTGTTCATCATGGTTGACCAGGGGTGTTCATCGTGGTTGACCAGGGGTGTTCATCATGGTTGACCAGGGGTGTTCATCGTGGTTGACCAGGGGTGTTGACCAGGGGTGTTCATCGTTGTTGACCAGGGGTGTTCATCGTGGTTGACCAGGGGTGTTGACCAGGGTGTTCATCGTGGTTGACCAGGGGTGTTCATCGTGGTTGACCAGGGGTGTTGACCAGGGGTGTTCATCGTTGTTGACCAGGGGTGTTCATCGTGGTTGACCAGGGTGTTCATCGTGGTTGACCAGGGTGTTCATCGTGGTTGACCAGGGGTGTTCATCGTTGTTGACCAGGGGTGTTCATCATGGTTGACCAGGGGTGTTCATCATGGTTGACCAGGGGTGTTGACCAGGGGTGTTCATCGTGGTTGACCAGGGGTGTTGACCAGGGTGTTCATCGTGGTTGACCAGGGGTGTTCATCGTGGTTGACCAGGGGTGTTGACCAGGGGTGTTCACAGGTGCGTCAATACACTCTTAGGTGACAAATTACCAATGATACATCCTTAATCATCAGACATCCTTGCAGTCTGAGAATTCAAAGAATTTCCACGTATAACAAAGGCAATAAACACTGGCCACCATTTTGAATCTGCTGCTGCTCTGGACGATGCTGTCATATAATATCGTCTCCTCGACGATATAAAAACATTAAAAAAACACCCCGGGTCAATCAAAAGTTCTTGGAATCACAATTTATTACCTTCTTTGTAAATTGCAACACTCACAGAGAAACATACATCACAATCATTAATCTAAACACCAACAATAACATTAATGTTAATAGCCTGAAACGCCCCATAGTAGCCATGAGTTCATCATCTGGCACCACATATTGGTTGGTAGTAGGAGAAACGACCACTTCCCAACCACATTTATTAGTTATTACAGGTCTATTATTTTTGTAATATGAACGAGTGACCTTAAAGGGCAACATTGAAGTCCATAAGGGCTCCCTTAACTTTGAGTATACCTCGATGACATCAACGAGCCGTGACTGATCCACCCTTTTTTGTTCTTGCCTTATAATGAACCTCCAGCAGATATATGACCAAATGTAATTGGTTTTATTAAAATGGGAATAGACATTTGAATGTACGCTGATTCGAGATCACTTTCATCTTGTGTTTTGAGTTATTGGATGTAACAATGTAAGAGAATTAGAGGGGGAATAATTCAACCGCAATGAAAGGTGTGTGGGGGGGGGGGGGTGTCTCAGAAGATATCGTTAGCTCTGAACACAACGTTGTTTCTCTAACCTTAAGGATGGTTCTAATGGGCGGCCAAGGAAGGAAACATAGCAATAATCATCTGGACCAATCATGGGTTCCTATTTCCTCATGCACCTGACTCATTTGGGTGCTGGGAAAATAGCACAGGCTTTTAAACATATACGTTGCATGGCAACTGCCTGATTGATAAGCTCCCTATACATAGATCCATGACTACTCATGGAAGTCTATTCCACATTAAGTAACTCATGCGAGCAGTAAAATGTAATTGAAAAAACAGATAAAATACCCCTTAAGGAACAGAGGGGACTGTGAAGACACACACACACACACACACACACACACACACACACACACACACACATACAATAACATAGATATACGGTAATAGAGTAGTGGCCTGAGGGCACACACTTAATGTGTTGTGAAATCTATTGTGATATGTAATGTAGTGTTAAAAAAAAATGTATAACTGCCTTAACTGGACCCCAGGAAGAGCAGCTGCTGCCTTGGCAGGAACTAACGGGGATCCATAATAAACCCCAGGAAGAGTAGCTGCTGCCTTGGAAGGAACTAACGGGGATCCATAATAAACCCCAGGAAGAGTAGCTGCTGCCTTGGCAGGAACTAACGGGGATCCATAATAAACCCCAGGAAGAGTAGCTGCTGCCTTGGCAGGAACTAACGGGGATCCATAATAAACCCCAGGAAGAGTAGCTTCTGCCTTGACAGGAACTAACGGGGATCCATAATAAACCCCAGGAAGAGTGGCTGTTGCCTTGGCAGGAACTAACGGGGATCCATAATAAACCCCAGGAAGAGTAGTTGCTGCCTTGGCAGGAACTAACGGGGATCCATAATAAACCCCAGGAAGAGTAGCTGCTGCCTTGGCAGGAACTAACGGGGATCCATAATAAACCCCAGGAAGAGTAGCTGCTGCCTTGGCAGGAACTAACGTATAGTGCCATATAGTGTATGTTGACATGTACTTTGTTTACAAACACTAGAGTTAAACAAGCTTATATTTTAGGTTCTCATGGAGTGTGACAGTTGAACTGAGCGGGCATTTCTAAGTTATATTCCTCAAGAATCAATGGGTATATATCATTAACTCAAACAACAGATGTAGCATCTGCTGAATTCCCCTTTAACTTAACCAATTACAAGAATTTCTGTGCTCGAGGCAGAGCGGCCCATAGAACAATATGGAATAAGGAACAATTAAAGCTGCTTGTAAAAGCCTGCATTTAAAGTTAAGAAAGGTTTTGACAGATGACACAACAGCAACAGCTCAGACAAAACATAGTTAATCTCTCTGTTTGGATTCAGGCACTGGTGGAATGTTTTACGTTGGAAATACAAATGAGTTATTTTGTTTAGTTAAACTCGTTCTCAAGACAAGCTGCAAGTAGCTGGGCTGATTGCTAAATGCTATCTACACATGGCTGGCTGCTAGCTAAATGCTATCTACAGTACACTTGGCTGGCTACTAGCTAAATGCTATCTACACATGGCTGGCTGCTAGCTAAATGCTATCTACAGTACACTTGGCTGGCTACTAGCTAAATGCTATCTACACATGGCTGGCTGCTGGCTGAATAATATCTACACATGCGCTCTTTCGCTTGGCATAGAGACCTGGCTTCGATCACACTGAAGATCATGTACTCAGCCTCCTTGCGGCTCGCCATTATTCATGTTGTCAGTCAGAAAGGGAATGATGTAAAACTAACCATTACCACATGGAGATGGAGTATAGACAAGACCGGACCATAGAGTTCAAAACCCTGGTGCAGGAGTTTGGTTTAGCAGTATAACGCAGCCAATTGTGGACTACGGTATGCCCGGTGTGAGACCGGGGTGTCGACCTCTTCAACTCTAAACACTGCATCTGTCTTCCCATCTCACTTCATCTATATATGACAGGTAGACTAGTGGTTAGAGCATTGAGCCAGTTACTGAAAGGTTGCTGGATCGAATCCCTGAGCTGACAAGGTAAAGATCTGTCGTTCTACCCCTGAGCAAGGCAGTTAACCCACTGTTCCCTGGGTGCTGTGGATGTCGATTAAGGCAGCCCCCTGTACCTCTCTGATTCAGAAGGGTTGTGTTAAATGCAAAAGACACATTTCAGTTGAAGGCATTCAGTTGTACAACTGACTAGGTATCCCCCCTTTACAACTGACTAGGTATCCCCCCTTTACAACTGACTAGGTATCCCCCTTTCAATCCAAATAAAACAACAAGGGGAGTGGAATTCCCCCTCTCCTTTTTTTATTTTACCTTTATTTAACCAAGCAAGTCATTAAGAACACATTCTTATTTTCAATGACGGCCTGGGAACAGTGGGTAAACTGCCTGTTCAGGGGCAGAACGACAGATTTGTACCTTGTCAGCTCGGGGGTTTGAACTCGCAACCTTCCGGTTACTAGTCCAACGCTCTAACCACTAGGCTACGCTGCCGCCGCTTAAATCGGGTAAAAACACAATTCTCTGATGCAACATGTTACAATAACACAACATCTTGTGTGCACTGGACACACATGACTAAATGCACTTCTCCAGCCGTGAACTGTGTTTAATGAAATTGCAGCTGCCCCCAACATACCATGGGAGTCAGTCTGTGGCTAATGTCTCCATCCTCCAGCTTCTGTAAACAAAGACATCCTCTCCACCTGCATGCAGCCTATAAGGGAGAAACACGTTTGAATTCTATGAAAGGCCGATGGACTTAAGATTCATTGGAGGACAGCTGACATCTTGCATAGATTTTAGGCCTATAGATTTTTTCTAAAGCCCTTTATATGTCTAATAGGAACAGATCTGCAGATGTTGTCAATATAATCTTCTATTTCCCCCCTGTAGCGGAGTGTTTACGCCTAGCTAGCTATATGCATGGGAAAACACGTCACTTGAGCATTAATTATTAATAGGCTGCATATGAAGCATGGATATTGTATGTCATGTTCACCTTAAATTTCCCAACTAGGCTCCAGTCATTGTGCCTGTACTGATCCAATGATCCAAAGGTCACAAACATTGTTACTTCCCACAAAAGCCTTCAATCCAATCAAATTTATTTATATAGCCCTTCGTACATCAGCTGATATCTCAAAGTGCTGTACAGAAACCCAGCCTAAAACCCCAAACAGCAAGCAATGCAGGTGTAAAAGCACGGTGGCTAGGAAAAACTCCCTAGAAAGGCCAAAACCTAGGAAGAAACCTAGAGAGGAACCAGGCTATGTGGGGTGGCCAGTCCTCTTCTGGCTGTGCCGGGTAGAGATTATAACAGAACATGGCCAAGATATTCAAATGTTCATAAATGACCAGCATGGTCGAATAATAGTAAGGCAGAACAGTTGAAACTGGAGCAGCAGCATGGTCAGGTGGACTGGGGACAGCAAGGAGTCATCATGTCAGGTAGTCCTGGGACATGGTCCTAGGGCTCAGGTCCTCCGAGAGAGAGAAAGAAAGATACACTCTACTATGACTCACTCATGTAGTAAGCTGTCTGGATTTGACTCAGCTGACATGGAGACCACAATTCCTTTGCCTTAAGTGTTTGTAAATAGTTGGAATAAAATATGCAAGTGATCTGTAAACATAATTTCTGAGGGAGTACCACTAGTAACACTCAGCAGGCTCTAGTACCACTCAGAGGTCTCTACTACAACTCATAGGGCTCTAGTACCACTCAGCGGGCTATACTACAACTCAGCGGGCTCTGGTACCACTCAACGGGCTCTAGTACCACTCAGAGGGCTCTACTACAACCCAGGGGGCTCTAGTACCACTCAGATAGCTCTAGTACCACTCAGGGAGCTCTAGTATCACTCAGAGGGCTCAAATGCAATTCAGAGGGTTCTAGTACCACTCTAAGGGGCTCTAGTACCACTTAGAGGGCTCTAGTAACACTCAGCAGGCTCTAGAACCACTCAGAGGCCTCTAGTACCACTCAGAGGTCTCTACTACATCTCAGTGGGCTCTAGTACCACTCAACGAGCTCTAGTACTACTCAGAGGGCTCTAGAACCACTCAGCGGGCTCTAGTACCACTCTAAGGGGCTCTAGTACCACTCAGAGGACTCTAGTACCACAAAGAGGGCTCTAGTAACACTCAGCAGGCTCTAGAACCACTCAGAGGCCTCTAGTAACACTCAGAGGTCTCTACTACATCTCAGTGGGCTCTAGTACCACTCAACGAGCTCTAGTACTACTCAGTGGGCTCTAGTACCACTCAGGGAGCTTTAGTATCACTCAGAGGGCTCAAATGCAATTCAGAGGGTTCTAGTACCACTCTAAGGGGCTCTAGTACCACTCAGAGGACTCTAGTACCACTAAGAGGGCTCTAGTAACACTCAGCAGGCTCTAGAACCACTCAGAGGCCTCTAGTACCACTCAGAGGTCTCTACTACATCTCAGTGGGCTCTAGTACCACTCAACGAGCTCTAGTACTACTCAGAGGGCTCTAGAACCACTCAGCGGGCTCTAGTACCACTCTAAAGGGCTCTAGTACCACTCAGAGGACTCTAGTACCACCAAGAGGGCTCTAGTAACACTCAGCAGGCTCTAGAACCACTCAGAGGCCTCTAGTAACACTCAGAGGTATTTACTACATCTCAATGGGCTCTAGTACCACTCAACGAGCTCTAGTACTACTCAGTGGGCTCTAGTCCCACTCAGGGAGGTCTAGTACCACTCAGAGGGCTCTACTGCAACTCAGAGGGCTCTAGTACCACTCGGAGGGCTCTAGTACCACTCAGAGTACTCTAGTACCACTCAGTGGGCTCTAGTACCACACAGTCGGCTCTGGTACCACTTAGAGAGCTCTAGTACCAGTCATCGGGCTTTGGTACCACTCAGCGGGCTCTGGTTCCACTCAGAGGGCTCTAGTACCACTCAGAGGGCTCTGGTACCATTCAGAGGGCTCTAGTACCACTCTAAGGGGCTCTAGTAACACTCAGCGGGCTCTAGTACCACTCAGAGGGCGCTGGTACCATTCAGCAGGCTCTAGTACCACTCAGCAGGCTCTAGTACCACTCAGCAGGCTCTAGTACCACTCAGCGGGCTCTGGTACCATTCAGAGGGCTCTGGTATCACTCAGCGGGCTCTAGTACCACTCAGGGAGCTCTACTACCACTCAGAGGGCTCTACTACAACTCAGAGGGCTCTAGTACCACTCAGGGGCTCTAGTACCACACAGTCGGCTCTGGTACCACTTAGAGAGCTCTAGTACCAGTCATCGGGATTTGGTACCACTCAGTGGGCTCTAGTACCACTCAGCGGGCTCTGGTACCACTCAGAGGGCTCTAGTACCAGTCAGGGGGCTCTGGTACCACTCAGCGGGCTCTGGTACCACTCAGCGGGCTCTAGTACCACTCAGCGGGCTCTGGTACCATTCAGAGGGCTCTAGTACCACTCTAAGGGGCTCTAGTACCACTCAGAGGACTCTAGTACCACTCAAAGGTCTATACTACATCTCAGTGGGCTCTAGGACCACTCAACGAGCTCTAGTACTACTCAGAGGGCTCTAGAACCACTCAACGAGCTCTAGTACCACTCAGAGGACTAGTACCACAAAGAGGGCTCTAGTACCTCTCAGAGGGCTCTAGTACCACTCAGCGGGCTCTGGTAACATTCAGAGGGCTCTAGTACCACTCAGCAGGCTCTAGTACCACTCAGCGGGCTCTAGTACCACTCAGAGGGCGCTGGTACCATTCAGCAGGCTCTAGTACCACTCAGAGGGCTCTAGTACCACTCAGCGGGCTCTGGTACCACTCAGAGGGCTCTGGTATCACTCAGCGGGCTCTAGTACCACTCAGCGGGATCTAGTACCACTCAGCGTGCTCTAGTACCAGTCAGCGGGCTCTGGTACCAGTCAGCGGGCTCTAGTACCACTCAGCGGGCTCTGGTTCCACTCAGAGGGCTCTAGTACCACTCAGAGGGCTCTGGTACCATTCAGAGGGCTCTAGTACCACTCTAAGGGGCTCTAGTAACACTCAGCGGGCTCTAGTACCACTCAGAGGGCGCTAGTACCATTCAGCAGGCTCTAGTACCACTCAGCAGGCTCTAGTACCACTCAGCAGGCTCTAGTACCACTCAGCGGGCTCTGGTACCATTCAGAGGGCTCTAGTACCACTCAGCAGGCTCGAGTACCACTCAGGGAGCTCTAGTACCACTCAGAGGGCTCTACTGCAACTCAGCGGGCTCTGGTACCATTCAGAGGGCTCTAGTACCACTCTAAGGGGCTCTAGTACCACTCAGAGGTCTATACTACATCTCAGTGGGCTCTAGTACCACTCAACGGGCTCTGGTACCATTCAGAGGGCTCTAGTACCACTCAGCAGGCTCGAGTACCACTCAGGGAGCTCTAGTACCACTCAGAGGGCTCTACTGCAACTCAGCGGGCTCTGGTACCATTCAGAGGGCTCTAGTACCACTCAGGGGCTCTAGTACCACACAGTCGGCTCTGGTACCACTTAGAGAGCTCTAGTACCAGTCATCGGGATTTGGTACCACTCAGTGGGCTCTAGTACCACTCAGCGGGCTCTGGTACCACTCAGAGGGCTCTAGTACCAGTCAGGGGGCTCTGGTACCACTCAGCGGGCTCTGGTACCACTCAGCGGGCTCTAGTACCACTCAGCGGGCTCTGGTACCATTCAGAGGGCTCTAGTACCACTCTAAGGGGCTCTAGTACCACTCAGAGGACTCTAGTACCACTCAAAGGTCTATACTACATCTCAGTGGGCTCTAGGACCACTCAACGAGCTCTAGTACTACTCAGAGGGCTCTAGAACCACTCAACGAGCTCTAGTACCACTCAGAGGACTAGTACCACAAAGAGGGCTCTAGTACCTCTCAGAGGGCTCTAGTACCACTCAGCGGGCTCTGGTAACATTCAGAGGGCTCTAGTACCACTCAGCAGGCTCTAGTACCACTCAGCGGGCTCTAGTACCACTCAGAGGGCGCTGGTACCATTCAGCAGGCTCTAGTACCACTCAGAGGGCTCTAGTACCACTCAGCGGGCTCTGGTACCACTCAGAGGGCTCTGGTATCACTCAGCGGGCTCTAGTACCACTCAGCGGGATCTAGTACCACTCAGCGTGCTCTAGTACCAGTCAGCGGGCTCTGGTACCAGTCAGCGGGCTCTAGTACCACTCAGCGGGCTCTGGTTCCACTCAGAGGGCTCTAGTACCACTCAGAGGGCTCTGGTACCATTCAGAGGGCTCTAGTACCACTCTAAGGGGCTCTAGTAACACTCAGCGGGCTCTAGTACCACTCAGAGGGCGCTAGTACCATTCAGCAGGCTCTAGTACCACTCAGCAGGCTCTAGTACCACTCAGCAGGCTCTAGTACCACTCAGCGGGCTCTGGTACCATTCAGAGGGCTCTAGTACCACTCAGCAGGCTCGAGTACCACTCAGGGAGCTCTAGTACCACTCAGAGGGCTCTACTGCAACTCAGCGGGCTCTGGTACCATTCAGAGGGCTCTAGTACCACTCTAAGGGGCTCTAGTACCACTCAGAGGTCTATACTACATCTCAGTGGGCTCTAGTACCACTCAACGAGCTCTAGTACTACTCAGAGGGCTCTAGAACCACTCAACGAGCTCTAGTACCACTCAGAGGACTCTAGTACCACAAAGAGGGCTCTAGTACCTCTCAGAGGGCTCTAGTACCACTCAGCGGGCTCTGGTACCATTCAGAGGGCTCTAGTACCACTCAGCAGGCTCTAGTACCACTCAGCGGGCTCTAGTACCACTCAGAGGGCGCTGGTACCATTCAGCAGGCTCTAGTACCACTCAGAGGGCTCTAGTACCACTCAGCGGGCTCTGGTACCACTCAGAAGGCTCTGGTATCACTCAGCGGGCTCTAGTACCACTCAGCGGGCTCTGGTACCACTCAGCGGGCTCTGGTACCATTCAGAGGGCTCTGGTAGCACTCAGAGGGCTCTGGTACCACTCAGCGGGCTCTGGTACCATTCAGAGGGCTCTGGTAGCACTCAGAGGGCTCTGGTACCATTCAGAGGGCTCTATTACCACTCAGCCGTACCACGGCAGGGTAGCCTAGTGGTTAGAGCGGTGGACTTGTAACCGGAAGGTTGCAAGTTCAAACCCCTGAGCTGTCGTTCTGCCCCTGAACAGGCAGTTAACCCACTGTTCCTAGGCCGTCATTGAAAATAAGAATTTGTTCTTAACTGACTTGCCTAGTTAAATAAAGGTAAAATAAAAAATTAAATAAACTCTCTAGTACGACCCAGCGGAATCTAGGACCACTCAGTTGGCGCTAGTAGGTAGCCTAGTGGTTTGAGCATTGGGCCAGTAACCGAGCAAGGCAGTTAACCCACTGTTTCCTGGGTGCCGAAGACTTGGATGTCAATTAAGGTAGCCCCCTGCACCTCTCTGATTCAGAGGGACACATTTCAGTTGAATGCATTCAGTTGTACAACTGACTAGGTATCCCCCTAGTACCACTCAGAGGGCCCTAGTACCGCTACCCTAGAAAAAAATTACAATTATGTCTTACCTGTGTTTTTTATTACACACAGACTTGGCTATTCAATGTGCTTCTGTGGCAGCATTGATGATAAATTCTTGAGGTCACCACTCTTGAACTTGGCTCAGTGAGTCTTGACAAAATGTGCTCATAAAATAAACATTTCAGACTCTTCCATGACACTTATGAACAGATTAAATCACCACATCGCATCTTTGCCTTTAAATTGTGAAATGTTTTTGTCAATCAAAATATGCAGTATTTGCCTAAAAAAAACGATTTCAATAGCAGAATGAAATCTGTCTTTGCAACATTGCATAGACTTTTGAATAGTTTGTCTTTAGAAACTATCCCTGCAATAGACTGACATATTTACAAAACATTATATGTTACGCTATTCTAAAGTGCATCTAGTAGTGGCTACTCTTACCATTTTAAATGATTATATCAATGTCATATCATTTTCTTAGCATATCATTTTTTTTTCAAGCTTTTTTTGACATTCGGCTACTTTTCTGTCACAATATTATCGAAATTAAAATGGATAATATTCCAACAACAAAGGTTCTTGATTTGGGTTGATGTTAGACAATAAGGTTATGGCTCTGGGCCTACCCATCATGTATTTGTCTGTAACGGAGGAACACAGGAGTAATAACTAACAATGTCATGTTTTGTCCAGCAGGTGGCGGTTTTTGTACACCATAATAGCACCACCGCAAGGTGTTGCTTATCGACACTTAAACTATCACGGTTCAAGTGCCCTGGAAATAAGAGCAGGAAAAAAAAACATCTTGACCACAGGAGCACGAGCACCTTGTCAGTGAAAGGATAACGATGTAGCGCGAGCTGCATATTTGTGGCGCATGTTTTTTTTATTTTTATATCAATCACACTTATTAGGTTCATGTATTCATAAAAAAAATGTTTAACAAATAGCTGGTTGTTCAACAAAATCATATATATAATTCCGAGGTTTGAGTGTTTCATGTTCACTGCCCTGCCTCATGTGAGATTGAGATGACTTCAGATATTTTACTTATGATATCAATGTACTGGAAATACCTCACCGCTGTCCTTAGAAAGAAAGGTGTTTTCTAGTGCAATTTAAATGAAAGGCTTGGGATGCGTCTTCCTTTTTCCGCGCAGGTTGACCAATTGAATAATGGTTTTAAGGGAGGTTAAATACACGTGTGTCATTTCAAGTTAAAGTGACAGTTGTATATTTTCTTTAATTAGGAGAAAGTGAAAATGTATTTGTTAGTCGTTCCACCTCGCACTCTTTTTAAACGAGCAATTTGTTTTTATTCCCATGAATACAATAATGGAATTAATTTGCTTGGGGGGATTTTTGCCCTTCTGATTACGGATTGTAGGTTTTAGGCCTATGAGGGAGGGTGCATGAGGTTCAGCCCGTACATTGTTTATTCCACTAATAATACCAACCTTGTGAAAATACTTATTAACATGAATATTAATACTAGGATGATAACAACAAAACGAATCATAGAAATGTGGGTGATACTTTAATTTGTTGCGTTTGAAGCCATCAATTAAATCCATAGAACGTGAATTGCTTCATTGCCAAATCCATGAATGCAATGTTGTAGGCAATCAATATGCCATCTCAGCATTACCATCCACTGATTTTAAAAAATGCATCACAAAAATCAAACGTTCCTATGAATTTTAGTTAGTTATTTCCCAATATGGGCAAGGATGAGCTATTAGAATTCGATTTTTATGACATACCCATTTTTATAGTCTTTATAAGCATAGACAGGCAAAAAAAAAATTGTCCTGCATTTTCAAATATGGGCCGGGGCAAAATGACAAATGTATGTGTTTAGTAGTTGTAAACAGCCTATTGGAATTAGGCATTGCAGCCTCTCTAAAAAGAAACAAGAGAGTACAGTTGACACTATGCTACAAGTATGTTCAGGCCATCACTAGAATGTTCAATTTATAATGAAAAAAAGAGAAACTTGAGTTTATAGTAAGGAGCTCCCTCAAATTTGTATGGGGGCTGGCTAAATGACGCGCATGTGCGAGTAAAGGGGTTGGTTGCAATAAAGAGGCGGTTTGAGTGCAGACCGCAGGACAGTAACAGAAGGCGTCTTCACCAGAGTCACTACAGAAGTTCTACACACAACTATTTTGGACAGCTGTTGAACTACACGCGCGTACAATCTAAACTCGATGTGAACATGCCGGGAAAGTTGTCTTACGAAACCCAAAACTTTCTCTGAACTACATTCAACTTTGAACGTTTTTTTCCAAGACGTTTTGCATCGGACCATCCGCAGGTTTTCAACTCCAGGACCTCTCCGGATCCATAGGACCGACCGTATATCTGCGCTGGTAACTATTTCATCGTATTACATTTTCTCTGGGATTTTTCTCTGAGCCATCAGTCAGAATAAGACGTGTAAAATGTATTTATGGTCAGGCTTCTTCGGAGGAATGACAACGCGAGGTACAATACACAAAGTTGTAAACTTTACCACAACTGATTTGAGAGTTGAGTTACTTAACATAACTGGTCCAATCGCAGTGAATAGATGTGTTATTACAATAGCCTAGCAACAATATTCAGTTTAGACATTTTTGACCTGTTTAATGCTGGAACTAGAAGTTAACATATTCGACAGTGTCTTGAGCTTGCATGAGAGAGAGAGAGAGAGAGAGAGAGAGAGAGAGAGTCACGACTGTGAGCCTTCTGAGTTAGATGCGCGAAGAGAGTGTGAAACAGGTGGGATCTTTCAGAGGTAAACGCATTCCAGCACGTTGGAGTAAATTCAACAAGGACCTAAGTGAAAATAACGACATAATTCCATGCAGAAACGTACATTTTGTTGAATTGCATGATACATTACATGGTTTGAGTTAACATGAGAAAGATGTGCGTGTTCGATGACGAGGAGGCACATTTCTTTTACAGGGTATCCCCAATTAATGTATCCAAACGTTGGTACCTTAATGAAACAATACCCTTTTAGGTTGTTTATATATATTTTTAAATGTATTTTTTGGCATATTAAAGGTACTTCGAAATATTTGTTAAATGTCGATTTAATAAATTCAATATAGCTGGAGTGGTAAGGATCATTGTTATGATCATTATTCGTTTTAAGTGTCTCTTATAATAAAATGACTTAAACGAATTTTACTAGGTCGCCCAAAAAAATAAAAAAATAAATAGCCTGCATTTAATAATTGATTAACATTTAACGGTCTTCGTTGCAGGTGAATTACATTCAATCAATAGTTAAATATTCAGAGTTAAACCAGTGTTCTGGAATATAACGACAGGCTACGCTTTAGTGTACTTTACATAGAAACATGGATTAGACCTATGATGGGGTTACTTTACTTATTTTTTTATTATTATTATTTTTTACATGAAAACACTATTTGATCGGGAATTGCAATAATCGGAATTAAAACAGTGGACAACGTATTGTGCTAATTGTTATGGACAAAATCATGGTTTTATGTTATCAGATATGATCTGGAACTATTGGCTTGAATTGAAATCATTCTTAGGCATATACATGTTTATTTGCGATTGTCAGATAACTGTTTCCCACTTTGCTTGGGTGCACACGTCTGTATTTTATTGCGCTCATATCCTCTCGTGTTCTGCATCAAAACACGGCAAAAAACATGTGTCCCTGGTAATTGCTGCACAATTGACCAAAGCATCTGTATTAACATAAAAACTCTGAAGTTGCTGTCCCATACACACATACCTCTTTTTATATATATATATTGTTTATTTATTTAACAATAGACGTTTATTAGATAGATGTTTTGCACTTGAATCCCCCTTTGAAAAAGAAAAGTAAATAAATGAAGTCCAGGTTTAGGAAAGATAATCTATAGCCGCAGTAGACTAGTGAGTTTGTGGATATGGATTTAATTAGATCGAGTCTGATTCTGTATTCCTTAACCCAAAAACCAATGCAATGCCATGCTTGATGTAGACTTTTCAATTGCAAATGAAGTAGGTCCAGCCAGCATGCATACCTCTGTGCTTATGTACAACCTGAAAGAGGTGAACTCCCTCTAAATCATGACATGTATGTAATGGTGTAGGCCCATGTCTGGAGGCTACAAGAGCGCCCAAAAATCCAAAGTAATCCGATTTCTTTTCTCAGCTCAGATAAACTTGTGGAAAAGCTGCCCTGATTTTGATTGGTTTTGGCTTGTGGGGACCTAAATGTGAATGCTGGTGTGACTTTTCTTACCAACACCAACGTAACGTTCTCCTAATTATATAACAATGTACTGGGAAAACGTTATGAAGGTTTACCTCGGGTCACTTTTTAATCCATAGGATGTTGTATATTGTGTTAAAACATTATTTGATTTCCATATGTCCTACCTATAATATGTATTAGAGTTAGAGTGAGCACATTCTTTAACATATACTGGTGTGATATGTGTGGGGGAACATGATAATTCGATCATGCCTTGCGTTATCTTATCTCAAATCTCATACAAAGTCTGCTGTGTGATCGAGGCGTAGAATTGGAACAGTTGGCCAGTCACGTCCAACGGGGAAACGGGATTTAGCAGTGTTTAGCTTGATTGTTGAGTCGTTAGAGATGGTATGTAGACATCAAAGGGTTTTAAGGATATGAGACCACTCGGGAGAAACCGCTGATCGCCCCTAATGACATCGTAAGTAAAAGTAAATTACTTCTGCGTCCTGATCAGAAAGGAGAAAATCCCCGGGGGACGTTTGAGCTTCATTCTAATTAACACTATTTTACTTTTATGTACTGCCGAATATCCATGTCTTTCACTCAATCCACACTTTTTTTTTTAACAGTGTAAGCCTTTATTCACCAATATGATCAATGGGTCATTTTCTCCAATAGGCCTATCTATACCCATATATAGCCTATTAATATCTACAATATATCTTGATTTGGCCATATTGTAGGGTTTCCTTATGTGATGACGACATAACCCATGACCACGTTGAACAATTACATTTGAATTCTTAATCCCACATGAACTAATGTAAACCAGTAGTAGAATAATGAGTAAATCATATTTTCAGAACGGTAAAATCGGAGGATTTACACACAATTCCCTATGACTAACAGAATCAAACAAAGCAAACGGCATGGCTTAGGGGGTAATGCTTTCTCTCTGGAACGCTAAGTCATATCACACTGGAAAGGTGCGGCTTGGGAGCTCTACTTAGACTAAAACAGAAAAGACATAAGGTAACTGTGTCATACAGCCTGACAATCAAATATGCTCAGAAACAAAGAGGCTTTATATTCCTTTGTTATTTCCTCTTATTAAACCTGAATAAACAGCTCACTGAGGTATTCCCGCCTCAGTGAATGGTGTCATTCTATTTACCTGAGTCTTAACAGCCCGGGCATGTTTTCTGGGAACGGGAAACACCCACACCAAGCACATCCCAGTGTCTGTGTGTCAGCACTGGAAATTGTTTTGTTTTCTCACACCTTCTCCTCTCTGACATATATCCTAAGCACGTTCCACACACACGCATGCATGCATGTATGTGGGCACACATACACACTCACACATACAGGCTCTCATCACTCGTCGTGTGCCTTGCAGACAATACATGATTCAAGGTGTGTGTGTGTGTGTGTGTGTGTGTGTGTGTGTGTGTGTGTGTGCGTGTGCGTGTGTTGGGCCACATGTTGTGCTGGTAGTCCCTGTGGCATGGAGGTCTGGTTCAGAGCTCTTATCACTCTCTAAGGTGGCAAAGGGGCTAAAACATCCCTTTTGTCTCAGTGGTAAAAAGGAGACATTCACATGTATCACCTTAATCCACTGATAATGAGGCCTCTTGAAAAGCAACTAGATAATCAAGCTGGATCGCTTGTGTATTGGCCTGGCATTGAGGCGGTTGTGTTGGGGTGTGAGGGGACAGGGGCTGTGTGTGTGTGTGTGGGGGGGGGGGGGACCCAGAACAAGGGGGGGTAGATTCAAAGCCTGTTGGAAGTGCAGGAAATACTTAGTTAGAAATGTTTTTTGATTCATTTTCAAATATCACAATTATGCTCGTTTCATTATGGAATATTATGATCAATATTGTCATTATTCATAGTTTTAGTTGTTGTAGTTTTAGTTGTTGTCATGGTATCAGGGGTTTGTACAACTTTTTATAACAAATAATGACTTATACGAGTATTAAGCGAGTACAGTTCTGTTGTGTTATCAATATGACCTAATCTTTTTGATGTGTTGCTTTTCCAGAGGGAATCCCATTGCGATTCGAGTGATCAGTAGTGACACCAATCATGGGCAGCAAAACTCTTCCAGCCCCGGTTCCCCTCCACCCCTCTCTGCAGCTGGCCAACTACTCCTTCCTCCAGGCCTCCAATGGCTTCCAGCTGCCCACGGACCAGGTCCCTGGCATCTATAGCTTCAGCGCCCTGCACGCCATCCACCTCCACCAGTGGACCCTCGGCTACCCTCCCTTTGGTGTCCCCCGCTGTACTTTCTCCAAGCTCCCAGCCCTGATGGACGGCCGCTTCCCCGGCTTGCCTTCCATCCCTATCTTCCCCCACCTGGTCCAGCACAAGGACCAGGCCACTGCGGCCGCCACAGCAGCTACCGCCATGAATCTCCTTCAGGGCTCCAAGAACAAGCCCCAGCCACGCTTCGACTTCGCCAACCTGGCCACCGCCGCCACCCAGGAGGACCCGTTGAAGGCAGAGGACCTGAGCATAACAGGGGCAGCCGCCGCCACTTCTCCTCGCCATGGCGGGCTAGGCTGTCTCATAGATGTAGCCAAGCTGTCGTCGCCCGAGCGCAAGCCTAGCCGTGGTCGCCTTCCCTCCAAGACCAAGAAGGAGTTTGTGTGCAAGTTCTGCGGCCGCCACTTCACCAAGTCCTACAACCTGCTTATCCACGAGCGGACGCACACGGACGAGAGGCCGTATACCTGCGACATCTGCCACAAGGCTTTCCGGAGGCAGGACCACCTCCGAGACCACAGGTGAGACCTGCACCTTTTTTTCTTTTCTCGATGAAGCTCTATTTAATGAACATGGAGAATGGAGATAGATTGCTGCCAAAATGTTGTAAATTAATTAATCATATTTTATTGCATACTTTATTTATTGGCCACAGAACCTTCTACAGAAAATCCCAGAACCCCATTCAGTTACACTGTTGTATAAGGCCTCCACATAAGAACAGCACGGGATATTAATACAAAACGGCTTCTTAAATGGTCATATGTGCTATTGATGAATCCTGTTGTACCCCCCTGACAGTGTCATGCATCAGGGTTGAGGCCTGTTCCATTTAAATTCATTCCAGTCAAAGAAATGGAACAGCCCCAAATGTAATTGGTCACAAACCTGCATTGCTTTTGAATGTGTAATGTTGAATCGATTTCAAACTTGTCATTTCCCCAAGAGTGACAGACCAATGAAACGTAACGATAACACGATTATATTTGATGCTGAATCGGAATTCAGGATCAGTATGTGGAAAAAGTATCATATGAGATGGTTTGGCGGGTCAGTCAGTATCACCATACCTCTCATATGAGATGGTTTAGTGTGCCAGTCAGTATCACCATACCTCATATGAGATGGTTTAGTGTGCCAGTCAGTATCACCATACCTCTCATATGAGATGGTTTAGCGGGCCAGTCAGTATCACCATACCTCTCATATGAGATGGTTTAGTGTGTCAGTCAGTATCACCATACCTCTCATATGAGATGGTTTAGCGGGCCAGTCAACCTCTCAACTCCCTTTTCCCTTAATATTTATTTTGTCGTCTCCTATTCATTTGTAGCTATAGGTTGATACCTGTCTTTGTGTGTTTGTTATGTTTCCTTACTCAACCCGAACTCTGTTTTTGTTCTGCTCTGCCCTGCAGGTACATCCATTCCAAAGAGAAGCCCTTCAAGTGCCAGGAGTGTGGAAAGGGATTTTGTCAGTCCAGAACTCTAGCTGTCCACAAAACGCTGCACATGCAGGTGAAGGAACTAAAGCCATCCAAGATTAAGTGATGTCAATACATAAAAAAGAGACTAGGGGACACTGGAAACAATAACGGTGAAGACTATAAAGGAGAACAAGACAAAATGACCAAAGACAGGGGACATTGTGGGGCTGGCCAAAGACGGGGGGACATTCTAGAGCTGACCAAAGACGAGGGAGTTTGTGGAGCTGACCAAAGACGGAGGGACATTGTGGAACTGACCAAAGACGAGGGAGTTTGTGGAGCTGACCAAAGACGGGGGGACATTGTAGAGCTGACCAAAGACGAGGGAGTTTGTGGAGCTGACCAAAGACAGGGGGACATTGTGGAACTGACCAAAGACGGAGGGACATTGTGGAACTGACCAAAGACAGGGGACATTGTAGAGCTGACCAAAGACAGGGGAGTTTGTGGAACTGACCAAAGATGGGGGGACATTGTGGAACTGACCAAAGACAGGGGACATTGTAGAGCTGACCAAAGACAGGGGAGTTTGTGGAACTGACCAAAGACGGGGGGACATTGTGGAGCTGACCAAAGACAGGGGAGTTTGTGGAACTGACCAAAGACGGGGGGACATTGTGGAGCTGACCAAAGACAGGGGAGTTTGTGGAACTGACCAAAGACGGGGGGACATTGTGGAGCTGACCAAAGACAGGGAGTTTTTGTGGAACTGACCAAAGACGGGGGGACATTGTGGAGCTGACCAAAGACAGGGGAGTTTGTGGAACTGACCAAAGACGGGGGGACATTGTGGAACTGACCAAAGACAGGGGACATTGTGGAGCTGACCAAAGACAGGGGAGTTTGTGGAACTGACCAAAGACGGGGGGACATTGTGGAGCTCAAGTACCTGGAACATAGAATGAGTAGAACATCTCTGAACTTGAACCAAACTGAAGTTCTCTGAACAGAAGAAAAGTGATAGAAAAGGTTAAATGTTCACCAACAATTCACCAGCCAAGGAAGGAAGCCGTTTGTGCTCATCGTGGGGAATGATTCTTCAGAGAGATTTGAAAATCCTGGATCTCTATGATGTATCCAGACAATATCCAGGAGCACCTTGTACCAGATCTAAGTTGTTTTTCCACATTTAGTTAAGAGATAATTATGCTTAATGACTTTGAGGCAGTGTATTTGGTTGTCCATGATGAAGCCCAATGTGGCGAATGGACCATACATCATAGATGTATGGAATGTGATCTTGACCTCTCTGACAAAGTTGACCTCTCAGACATTCCGAAAGACTCTTGCTTTTGATCAAAATGACATTTTTTTTTTAAAGGGACATTTATGAGTCTAAAGCAGTCTTTGTTAAAAAACAAAACAAACAAAAAAACAACTAAATTGGTTAAAGTCATGTCAGCGTAATGTTATTCCACTTCCAAAGCTTACATTCCAATGTCATTTTTTTGTATAATTGTATTTTTTGCACTTTAACCTGATTATTGATTATTTACATATATCACTGGATTCCTAAAACTTATTTTGAGAAAATAAATAGTAATTTTCTAAACAAAATCTATATTCTATTGTTGATTCTGGCTTCTTGTGAGAGGAATACTATCAAATACTTTGTCCATTTTTAATAATTGCCTTAGCATCTTTTAAAGTTTTGAAATGGAAATGAAAATGTTTGGTTTTCTCATTTCCTGTAGTTGACACAGGACTTCTGTTATTGTGCTTTTCTTGTTAAAGTAGATTCCCTTTCAAATACAACACCTAATAGGACCATTACATAAAGAGTATGGAGAGGGCTCCAGTGTGCATGCATGTGTATTGTGAGGTGTTGCATTGGTCCTCATCCGAATGACAGCATTTAGAAGTGGATCTAACACCTGTCAATGTGACTTTGGTGGCTGATAGCTAACACTGTCAACATTAGGTGTAAACAGGACCATCAGACATGTATATTGTGAACATGAAAGAACAGGTACAGATTAAGAGAAACCTTAGCATTTTACCCTGCACCCTCTCATCCCTTTGGAAACTCACAAGTTGTAACTTACAACTATGTGAAAGATATAATGAACAACACTAAAATATCAGTCACGTGATACTAATTACATCTCCATAGATGATCTACTTCTACTCAAAAATATTTTCCCCTGTTGTAGAAATCCAGTGCATGACACCCATTGACTATATGTGATATGACAGCACAGCTAACAGACATGCCCCCAAATGTAATGGAACTTTACCAGGAATATTCAGACAGTATGAAATCAGTAGCAAAGTGCTGAAAAGGTTGCTGGATTTTTCCAGGCATATTCTTGAAAGGAATGTTCTCAGATCGTTTTCAAAAAACCAGATTATCAATGTTAGAGAAGGAAGACATCCTGTCATCTACCGGAAGTGTTTCTGGGGAACAGCAACTGTCCTCTGAAACATTGTTTCCTTGTTCCAGGTTAGACAGAAAAATGATCTGTCCAAGAATTTTGTAAGTTGAAAGGCATGTACAGACAGCAGGCAGCCAAATATTACTTTCAGTCTAGGGGCCAGGGGTTGGATTGGCCATCTGGCAAATCTGGCAAATGCCAGATTGACTGGACTCTTTTTTTCAGTTGGGTGGGCTGGTTGAAATTGACACAGACACAAAATATATATATATTTTTAAATATATAAGGCAATGAAAAAGGTGACATAGCCGGCAGCCCATCCCACTGGGCACACACTGGTTGAATCAACATTCTTTCCATGTCATTTCAATTTAATTACGTTGAACCAACGTGGAAAAGACATTGAATTCCTCTGTTATACTAATCTTCATTTTTTTAACCTTTATTTAACTAGGCAAGTCAGTTAAGAACACATCCTTATTTTCAATGGTAGCCTAGGAACGGTGGGTTAACTGACTTGTTGAGGAGCAGAGCGACATATTTTTACTTTGTCAGCTCGGGGATTTGATCTTGCAACCTTTCAGTGACTAGTTACTAGTCCAACGCTCTAACCACACCTGCCACCTTTGGTGGATTAGTGATCAAAGGCTGGCACCCCTACCAGGATGGGCCCCTACCAGGCTGTAGTAATGAACACTTAGGGGGGTGTTTATTCAGGGGATCATGTTAGTCTGGAGCCCTGTAATAGTAATGAACACTTAGGGGGGTGTTTATTTAGGGGAACATGTTAGTCTGGAGCCCTGTAATAGTTATGAACACTTAGGGGGTGGGGGGGAGTGTTTATTTAGGGGAACATGTTAGTCTGGAGCCCTGTAATAGTTATGAACACTTAGGGGAGGAGGAGGGGTGTTTATTTAGGGGAACATGTTAGTCTGGAGCCCTGTAATAGTAATGAACACTTAGGGGGGTGTTTATTTAGGGGAACATGTTAGTCTGGAGCCCTGTAATAGTTATGAACACATAGCGGAGGAGGGGGTGTTTATTTAGGGGAACATGTTAGTCTGGAACCCTGTAATAGTAATTAACACTCAGGGTAGGTATTTATTTACGGGAACATGTTAGTCTGGAGCCCTGTAATAGTTATGAACACTTAGGGGAGGGGGGTATTTAGGGGAACATGTTAGTCTGGAGCCCTGTAATAGTTATGAATACTTAGGGGTGTTTATTCAGGGGATCATGTTAGTCTGGAGCCCTGTAATAGTAATGAACACTTAGAGGGGGGTTATTTAGGAGAACATGTTAGTCTGGAGCCCTGTAATAGTTATGAACACTTAGGGGGTGTTTATTCAGGGGAACATGTTAGTCTGGAGCACTGTAATAGTTATGAACACGTAGGGGAGGTGTTTATTTAGGGGAACATGTTAGTCTGGTGCCCTGTAATAGTAATGAACACTTAGGGGAGGAGGGGAGGGGGTGTTTATTTAGGGGAACATGTTAGTCTGGAGCCCTGTAATAGTTATGAACACTTAGGGGAGGGGGATGTTTATTTAGGGGAACATGTTAGTCTGGAGCCCTGTAATAGTTATGAACACTTAGGGGGGGGGAGGGGGCGGGGTGTTTATTTAGGGGAACATGTTAGAATGGAACCCTGTAATAGTTATGAACACTTAGGGGAGGGGGATGTTTATTTAGGGGAACATGTTAGTCTGGAGCCCTGTAATAGTTATGAACACTTAGGGGGGGGGTGGGGTGTTTATTTAGGGGAACATGTTAGTCTGGAACCCTGTAATAGTAATGAACACTTAGGGGAAGAGGGGGTGTTTATTTAGGGGAACACGTTAGTCTAGAGCCCTGTAATAGTAAAGAACACTTAGGGGAGGAGGGGGATGTTTATTTAGGGGAACATGTTAGTCTGGAACCCTGTAATAGTAAAGAACACTTAGTTATGAACACTTAGGGGAGGAGTAAAGAACAGGGGGGATATTTATTTAGGGGAACATGTTAGTCTGGAGCCCTGTAATAGTAAAGAACACTTAGGGGGGAGGGGGGTGCTTATTCAGGGGAACACGTTAGTCTGGAGCCCTGTAATAGTAAAGAACACTTAGGGGGTGTTTGTTCAGGGGAACACGTTAGTCTGGAGCCCTGTAATAGTAAAGAACACTTAGGGGGGGGGTGTTTATTCAGGGGAACACGTTAGTCTGGAGCCCTGTAATAGTAAAGAACACTTAGGGGGTGTTTATTCAGGGGAACACGTTATTCTGGAGCCCTGTAATAGTAAAGAACACTTAGGGGGGGGGTGTTTATTCAGGGGAACATGTTAGTCTGGAGCCCTGTAATAGTAATGAACACTTAGGGGGTGTTTATTCAGGGGAACATGTTAGTCTGGAGCCCTGTAATAGTAATGAACACTTAGGGGGGAGGTGGTGGGGTGTTTATTTAGGGGAACATGTTAGTCTGGAACCCTGTAATAGTTATGAACACTTAGGGGGGTTATTTAGGGGAACATGTTAGTCTGGAACCCTGTAATAGTAATGAACACTTAGGGGAGGAGGGGGTGTTTATTTAGGGGAACACGTTAGTCTGGAGCCCTGTAATAGTAAAGAACACTTAGGGGGGGAGGGGGTGCTTATTCAGGGGAACACGTTAGTCTGGAGCCCTGTAATAGTAAAGAACACTTAGGGGTTGTTTATTCAGGGGAACACGTTAGTCTGGAGCCCTGTAATAGTAAAGAACACTTAGGGGGTGTTTATTCAGGGGAACACGTTAGTCTGGAGCCCTGTAGTAGTAAAGAACACTTAGGGGGTGTTTATTCAGGGGAACATGTTAGTCTGGAGCCCTGTAATAGTAATGAACACTTAGGGGGGTTTATTCAGGGGATCATGTTAGCCTGGAGCCCTGTAATAGTAATGAACACTTAGGGAGGGGGTGTTTATTTAGGGGAACATGTTAGTCTGGAACCCTGTAATAGTAATGAACACTTAGGTGGGAGGGGGGGTGTTTATTTAGGGGAACATGTTAGTCTGGAACCCTGTAATAGTAATTAACACTCAGGGTAGGTATTTATTTAGGGGAACATGTTAGTCTGGAGCCCTGTAATAGTAATGAACACTTAGGGGGGAGGGGGGTTGTTTATTTAGGGGATCATGTTAGTCTGGAACCCTGTAATAGTAATTAACACTTAGGGTAGGTGTTTATTCAGGGGAACACATATTACAGGAAGTCATTTTCAATATAGCCTATGTCATTAGCTTGGCTATTATAACCTATAAGACTTAAGCAGACAGACAGGCAGACGGACAGGCAGGCAGACGGCCAGGCAGGCAGACGGACAGGCAGACAGACAGACAGGCAGACAGAAGAAGAAGAGTGACAGCAGAGAAGATGCTGAGACAGACAGACAGCACAACAGGGAGGCAAACCAAATGGCTAGACAGAGGAACAGTTATAGTGGTGAGTTGTATCTCCAGACAGTTATAGTGGTAGAAGGTGCAACCTATGATAATAGTATGGTCTGGTGGTATGAAATCAATTGAAGTTGACCTGCAAACCATACCTAAATTCCCCTGTTTCTGAAACAATAAGACAATTCAACACTAGCTCGTAAATCCCTAGAAACGGTACAGTACGCTACGGTGCTACCTCTTGGGGATTTGAAGTTAAAGCGTATCTCACGCATATGCGTGCTAAGACCTTTATTGCTTTACTCAGCGCCTCCTTGGAGACCTACACTACCACTGATGTTCCATTGGGAATTCTAACCTGCAACTGGTTGTTCTACTTACGTCCCACATGGAGCCCTATTCCCTATTTAGTGCACTTTTTTTGACCCGGGCTGCCACCCTATTCCCTATTTAGTGCACTTTTTTTGACCAGGGCTGGCACCCTATTCCCTATTTAGTGCACTTCTTTTGACCAGGGCTGGGACCCTATTCCCTATTTAGTGCACTTCTTTTGACCAGGGCTGGCACCCTATTCCCTATTTTGTGCAGTTCTTTTGACCTGGGCCAGCACCCTATTCCCTATTTAGTGCACTTCTTTTGACCAGGGCTCCGTTGTGCTCCATTTGTGACGCTGCCCTAGACGCCCCTCCTTGACTGACCCGCCACACTGTCATCACATGATCCCCAACACACTGGGACTGTATGGAACGTGCCTGCAGTGAACCTTCTCAATCTGTTGTGTTGGAGTTATCCAAGAACCCCTTTTCGGCTGGGTCCGATAGTACTGATTAGGAAAAATGATGATTCAAACCTAAGCCATTATGAAGATCTAAACGTACCCCAGTTATAACCATATACCTTCAATCATAGAGCCACATCTAGAAGAAGTACCTTCAAATCAAAGTTTATTTGTCACGTGCGCCGAATAAAACAGGTACAGTGAAACATTACACTGAAATGCTTAATTACAGGCTCTAACCAATAGTGCAGAGAGAAAAAAGTGTGTGTGTGTGTGTGTGTGTGTGTGTGTGTGTGTGTGTGTGTGTGTGTGTAGGTAAGTAAAGAAATAAAACAACAGTAAAAAGACATTTGAAAATAAGAGTAGCAAGGCTATACACAGACACCTGTTAGTCAGGCTTATTGAGGTAGTATATACACATGTGGGTATGGTTAAAGTGACTATGCATATATGATGAACAGAGAGTAGCAGTAGCGTAAAAAGAGGGGTTGGCGGGTGGTGGGACAATGCGGTTAGCCAATGTGTGGGAGCACTGGTTGGTCGGGCCAATTGAGGTAGTATGTACATTAATGTGTAGTTAAAGTGACTATGCATATAAGATAAACAGAGAGTAGCAGCAGCGTAAAAGAGGGTTTGGGGGGAAGCACACAATGCAAATAGTCCGGGTAACCATTTGGTTATCTGGTCAGGAGTCTTATGGCTTGGGGGTAAAAACTATTGAGAAGCCTTTTTGTCCTAGACTTGGCACTCCGGTACCGTTTGCCATGCGGTAGTAGAGAGAACAGTCTATGACTGGGGTGGCTGGGGTCTTTGACAATTTTCAGGGCCTTCCTCTGACAACGCCTGGTGTAGAGGTCCTGGATGGCAGGCAGCTTTGCCCCAGTGATGTACTGGGCGGTACGCACTACCCTCTGAAGTGCCTTGCAGTCGGAGGCCAAGCAATTGCCGTACCAGGCAGTGATGCAACAAGTCAAGATGCTCTCGATGTTGCAGCTGTAGAACCTTTTGAGGTTCTCAGGACCCATGCCAAATCTTTTTAGTTTCCTGAGTGAGAATAGGCTTTGTCGCGCCCTCTTCACCACAGCCACAGCTAGAATAAGTACCTTGAATCATACAGCCACAACTAGAATAAGTACCTTCAATCATACAGCCACAACTAGAATAAGTACCTTCAATCATACAGCCACAACTAGAATAAGTACCTTCAATCATACAGCCACAACTAGAATAAGTACCTTCAATCATACAGCCACAACTAGAATAAGTCTTGGGCAAAAAAATGTAGCACTTAAGACAAAACACATCCAAAACTGTCACTGGTCAGGTAGCTGGAAGCTAAGGTGAATATTCAGTTCTCAGGAAAGGTTACTAACGCGAGTGTAGTTCACCAAACCACCATTAATACACGTTACATCAACATAAAATACACATATCGAGCATTACAAAGCTTCGTGTAATTTCCAACATACAGGTAACTGCCAAAATAAAGGAAACACTTGAGTAAATGAGGGATACAAAGTATATTGAAAGCAGGTTGTTCCACACAGGTGTGGTCCCTGAGTTAATTAAGCAATTAACATCCCATCATGCTTAGGGCCATGTATAAAAATGTTCAGTTACCCATTAAAAGATCTCAGTGACTTTGAAAGAGGGATCTCAAAGGAGCATAGGTGGTTTGAAAGGGTTGTGTGTGTGTGTGTGTGTGTGTGTGTGTGTGTGTGTGTGTGTGTGTGTGTGTGTGTGTGTGTGTGTGTGTGTGTGTGTGTGTGTGTGTGTGTGTGTCACTCAGTCACCAGATCTCAACCCAATTGAACACTTCTGAGATATTCTGGAGCATTTTCCACCTCCATCAACAAAACACCCAAATTATGGAATTTCTTGTGGAAGAATGGTGTAACAAACCTTCAATAGAGTTCCAGACACTTGTATAATCTATGCCAAGGTGCATTGAAGCTGTTCTTGCGACTTGTGGTCGTCCAGCGCCCTGTTAAGACACTATGTTGGTGTTTCCTTTATTTTGGCAGTTACCTGTATATTATAGTGCAATTATGTCAGAAATGCAATGAACAATGTTACAAGATCTGCACAACGAAAATGTTGCATGTTGTTCCTCAAATGAGCTATACTGAACAAAAAACAAATGCAACATGTAAAGTGTCTCATGTTTCATGAGCTGAAATAAAAGATCCCAGAAATGTTCCATATGCACAAAAAAAAGCTTATTTCTCAAAAATGTTGTGCACACATTTGTTTACATCTCTGTTAGTGAGCATTTCTCCTTTGCCAAGATAATCTGTCCACCTGACAGGAGTGGCATATCTGTCATGGTCGTCATATGAAGGAGACCAAGGCGCAGCGTGGTAAGCATACATACTTCTTTAATGAAGAAAGAACAGTGAACAAACTATACAAAAGCGAACCGTGCTGCTAATATGGCTAGTGCAGCACAGGCAACTAAACATAGAACAAGAACCCACCAAATACCCAAGGAATATGGCTACTTAAATATGGTCCCCAATCAGAGACAACGATAAACAGCTGCCTCTGATTGAGAACCAATCTAGGCAACCATAGACATATAAACTCCTAGACATACAAAAACCCCTAGACATACAAAACCCCCTAGACGTACAAAACCCCCTAGACGTACAAAACCCCATAGACAATAAAAAACGAAACAAACCACCCTTGTCACACCTAACCAAAACAATAAAGAAAACAAAGATAACTTTGGTCAGGGCGTGACAATATCAAGAAGCTGATTAAACAGTATGATCATTACACAAATGCACCTTGTGCTGGGGACAATAAAAGGCCACTCTAGGCCACTCTAAAATGTGCAGTTTTGTCACACAACACAATGCCACAGGTGTCTACATTTTGAGGGAGTGTGCAGTTGGCATGCTGACTGCAGAAATGTCCAACAGAGCTGTTGCCAGATAATTTGATGTTAATTTCTCTACCATAAGCCTCCTCCAACGTCATTTTAGAGAAATTGGCAGTACGTCCAACCGGGCTCACAACCGGAGACCACATGTAACCACGCCAGCCCAGGACCTCCATATCCGGCTTCTTCATCTGTGGGATCTTCTGAGACCAGCCACCCAGACAGCTGATGAAACTGGATTTGCACAACCAAAGAATTTCTGCACAAACTGTCAGAAACCATCTCAGGGAAGCTCATCTCATCGTCCTCACCAGGGTCTTGACCTGACTGCAGTTCGGCGCCGTGACCAACTTCAGTGGGCAAATGCTCACTTTTGATGGCCAATGGCACACTGGAGAAGTGTGCTCTTCACAAATTAATCCCGGGAATGGCGTTGTGTGGGCAAGCGGGTTGGCTGATGTCAACGTTGTGAACAGAGATCCCCATGGTGGCAGTGTGGTTATGATATGAGCAGGCATAAGTTATGGTCAATGAACACAATTGCATTTTATTGATGGCAATTTGAATCCACAGAGAGACCGTGAAGAGATCCTGAGGACCTTTGTCGTACCATTCATCCACCACCATCACCTCATGTTTCAGCATGATAATGGTCTGTCCCATGTCACAAGGATCTGTACACAATTCTTGGAAGCTGAAAATGTCCCAATTCTTCCATGGCCTGCATACTCACCAGTCATGTCACCCATTGAGCATGTTTGGGATGCTCTGGATAGACGTGTACGACAGCGTGTTCCCGTTCCCGCCAATATCCAGCAAATTCGCACACAGCCATTGAAGAGGAGTGGAACAGCATTCCACAGGCCACAATCAACATCATGATCTACTTTATGCGAAGGAGATGTGTTGCGCTGCATGAGGCAAATGGTTGTCACACCAGATACTGACTGGTGTTCTGATCAACGGGCACTTGTCACGACTTCCGCCGAAGTCGGCCCTTCTCCTTGTTCGGGTGGTGTTCGGCGGTCGACGTCACCGGCTTTCTAGTCACCACCGATCCATTTTTCTGTTTCGTTTTGTTTTGTCTGAAAACACACACACCTGTTTTACATTCCCTCATTACATTCCGTATTTAACCATCTGACATACATTTCTGTTCTGTTCGTGATTGTTCATGTCGTTAGTAGTTGTGTTTGTCTTAGAGTTGTGTTGAATGTTCCTATTTGGAATTTTGCTTTATTCTTTGAGTAAAACTCCGTTGGATTACTCTATACCTGTGTCCTGCGCCTGACCACGCTTTCACTCTGCACCCAATCGTTGACAGCACTACCTTTTTCTTTTAAGGTATCTGTGACCAACAGATGCACATCTTTATTCCCAGACATGTGAAATGCATAGACTAGGGCCTAGTCAATTTATTTCAGTTGACTGATTTCCTGATTTTCTTGTACTTTATTTACTGTAACTCAGTAAAATCTTAGAAATTGTTGTGTTGCATGTGGCGTTTTATTTGTGTTCAGTGTAGATTTTTCCTATTGGGTAGTTTAAATCAGTTTAATTTGACATAAACACTACACGTCAAGTGTGCTTTAATTCTTTAAACATGCTCTAGGAAGCTGTTACGGATGAGCTGATTCTGTCATGAATAATTTTAGTAAATAAAGTGTACATGTTTGCCGATGTAGACATAGATACATTCGTTTAGAGCATTTCCTAGGAATCTAAATCCTTGCACATTATAGTTCCCACCTTGAAGTCATACCACCTAATGCTGTGCACACATATAGAACCATTGTGATTCTTGAAATTCAAAATATTCCAATCCAGAGACAATTGTGGTTATTGGTTAACTTTGTGTCAATTCAGTGTTCATTATTGCACACTGTACTGTTTGCTATCAGTTCAGTTTGCTTTGAGCACACTACTTTGCTGTGTTCTCATAATTGCTTTGTTCGATTTCAAAACCGTGGCATTGAAGCTTTTGACTTCTATCAATTCAGTCGTTGTTGTTCTGAACATGCCCACCCACATAATCTTTACATGACATTGCACAACACTCATTAACATCTGTCTTATGCAGTGCAATACATTATGCTATTATCACAGTGCAATGAGTACAGTGACCACGTACAGTGTGTTGGATAATTACATGTTTATGAATAGTATTAAACTATTCTACTATTAAAAGACCATTGGAATGTCTTCAACAAGTGTTTTCTGACTGTTATATTGGTCCTGATGACTGTTGAAGAAACTACCATAGGGCAGATCGGGAAAATGCCAGATGGCCTGGTCTATCTTCAGCCCAATGGGCCTATCAAAATATTAGTTTTTTTTTTGTGCAAAATTATTTGACTAGTGGTGGGCCAGTGTGTTGGAAATGCCCGGGCCGATTTCTGGTCCCAGTCTGTCCCTGAATCCAGACCCATATGGAATGTTCTGAGCTCCATTATTACATCATAACATTACATTGTGTAGCAACATGAAAAGCTTCGGCAGTTCCATTTAAACGCTGGCTAGGCAAAAGTGAGTGATGGAGAGGCAACACACACACTGTACATGTATATATACATATATATATATACACAACACATACGTCAATATAAAAGTCTGTTGAGTGTTACGCCTCTGAATTATTACAAAGGCTGAGATGATATATTTAACTTCTATGGCTAATGCAGTCGATGACATCACAGTGTGCGTTTCAGAGAGCGTGAGCATTTTGTTTAAACACACAATCATGAAAACTACATATAAAAATGCTAGCTATCCAAATAGCTTTCAAATATATCTGTCTCTTTGTCCCTACAACAGTGCAATACTAATACAAATATAAATGCAAAATGCAACAATTTCAAAGATTCGTATTGAGTTACAGTTCATACAAGGATATCAGTCAATTGAAATTAATTCATTAGGCCCCAGTCTATGGATTTCACATGACTGGGAATACAGATATTCATCTGTTGGTCACAGATACCTTAAAAAACAATGTGCCTCACAACAGACCTCACGGCTCGCGTCATAGTATCCCTGTGCATTCAAATTGCCGTTGATAAAATGCAATTGTGTTCATTGTAGTTTAAACCTGCCCATACCTTAACTCCACCTCCACCGTGGGGTACTCTGTTCACAACGTTGACATTCGTAAAACGCTCTCCCACACGATGCCTTACACAAGGTCTGGTGTTGTGAGGCTTGTTGGACGTACTGTCAAATTCTCTAAAACGACGTTGGAAGTGGATTATGGTAGAGAAATTATCATACGTGCCAATTACACGCTCCCTCAAAACTTGGGACGTCTGTGGCATTGTGTTGTGTGACAAAACTGCACATTTTTAGAGTGGCCTTTTATTGTCCCCTAGCACAAGGTGCACCTATGTAACGAGCATGATGTTCAGCTTCTTGATATGCTACACCTGTCAGGTGGATGGATTATTTTGGCAAAGGATAAATCATTACTAACAGGGATGTAAACAAATTTGTGCACAACATTTGAGAGAAATAAGCTTTTTGTGTTATATGAAACATTTCTGGGATCTTTTATTTCAGCTCATGAAACATAAGACGTACACTTTACATGATGCGTCTATATTTGTTGTTCAGTGTAAGTGGTAGGATTACAAGGTGGGAACTATAATGTGCAAGGATTTAGATTTCTAGGAAATGTTCTAAACACACGTATCCATGGTTACATCTGCAAAAATGGGCACTTTATTTACTAAACATTATTCATGACACAACCAGCACATTCGTAACAGCTCCCTAGAAGCATGTTTAAAGCATTATAGCGCACGTGACATGTAGTGTGTATGTCAAAAGGAACTCAATTAAACTACCCTATGGGAAAAAATCTATGTTACATCATTACTTGTGTATGAAGCCTTTTCCTGAAGTTCACCTTTTCTGTCAATG
>NC_088413.1:75864940-75879940 GCF_034236695.1 Oncorhynchus nerka
ATTATTTCCCCAAAATGTTTTTTTTTTTTTTTTTTGCTGGGTCCCAGGAGACTATGTGCAATTGAGTGAATTGAGAGAGAGGAAAGGAAATTGAGCAATTTTGAGCATAAACATGGAGTAAACTTGGTTTGGCCTTGGAAGAATGACAAAACATACTTTAATGCACTATTACAATTAATGCTGAATAAAGGCTCACCTAGCAAACCTTCAATAGCTCTACTGTACAAGACACTGGTAAAGAAAAGAAAACGCATTGAGCAATTTTTGGTGAGTTCAAAGTCAGAATTATATCTAATGGTCGACTAAAACCAATGGCTGTTGTTCACAAAGGACCATGGGAAAATGTCAGAGTAAGGACAAAGAGAAAAATAAAAGATCGTGGAAGGAGAAAGTCAGATTGTACATATTATCTAAGCACAGCCCGGATTCTACTTTTTAGACCCTAAAAATAACGGGAAGTGATTATCTATCCCGATGGAGCGATTTACTTCTCTTATTTTCTCCTGACAATCAATCCGTCCATTTGAAACAATGAGGCAGTAACAAGTAACTGTGATCTGACTGTATGGAAGGGTGCCCAATAGGGCCTGCCTCATCAAGTGATATCCAACAACACCAAAAAAGCCCATAAAGTTAGCCTTGAGTTAACACTTAGTGAATCAGCGTGATCCTCTACCAGATCAGTCCATTACTTAAGCTTTGACAGGCCCAGAGCAAAACTGTTCCCATGCCCAAAACGCAGATTTATTTAGTAAAATACACATTTATGGCCGTCAAACAACTCCGTGATGTAATTGAAAGCAACAAGCTAAAAAATATAATTCAAAGATAATTTCAATGTGCCTAAGGCCCTAAAAATGCAGGCTGATGCCAAAGGGTGGGAGAGCAATTATACTTTCAACTTTAATAGGTGATAGTGGTCAAATACTGTGCAAGAGAGAAATATCCCTGCATGTCATTTGTTTGGAGTTTTCACATTTTAAATCACAAGGGTATAGCTGGATTCTTGCCTGAAATAAATGTATCCTTATTCTCAGTAAGCTGTACTGTACATGCATAAATCATCTTAAGAACATACAGATTTCAAGTCAAAGGCTCACTTTGGGAGTTAATTTGTTAATTGTTTTCTGCACATTTTTTCTTGAGTATTGACCGTGGAGTCAACCTTAGTTTTAGGCTAACAAGCTGACTTTACAATATAAGCTTCTTTTTTTTTATGGGCGTGGGAGAAGTGTCGCTTTCTGTCCAGTGAGGTCATTTCTGGAACATTTCAGTTTCTGGAACATGGTTGAGGGGACAATGTTCTCTGTCGAACAAGAGCACCATCTTTAGAACAATCAGTTCTGTCTTTGATGTAAGTTCTCTGTCTTTAACAAAAATGCATCAATGCAAATCTTCTATATCATTGAAAATTAAAGTAAGGCATCTTTAGAACAGGGTCTGGGTTATGGCAGTTCTCCGTCTTTAGAACAGGGTCTGGGATATGGCAGTTCTCCATCTTTAGAACAGGGTCTGGGTTATGGCAGTTCTCCGTCTTTAGAACAGGGTCTGGGTTATGGCAGTTCTCCGTCTTTAGAACAGGGTCTGGGTTATGGCAGTTCTCCGTCTTTAGAACAGGGTCTGGGTTATGGCAGTTCTCCGTCTTTAGAACAGGGTCTGGGTTATGGCAGTTCTCCGTCTTTAGAACAGGGTCTGGGTTATGGCAGTTCTCTGTCTTTAGAACAGGGTCTGGGTTATGGCAGTTCTCCGTCTTTAGAACAGGGTCTGGGTTATGGCAGTTCTCCGTCTTTAGAACAGGGTCTGGGTTATGGCAGTTCTCCGTCTTTAGAACAGGGTCTGGGTTATGGCAGTTCTCTGTCTTTAGAACAGGGTCTGGGTTATGGCAGTTCTGTCTTTAGAACAGGGTCTGGGTTATGGCAGTTTCTCCAGGGTCTTTAGAACAGGGTCTGGGTTATGGCAGTTCTCTGTCTTTAGAACAGGGTCTGGGTTATGGCAGTTCCATCTTTAGAACAGGGTCTGGGTTATGGCAGTTCTCCGTCTTTAGAACAGGGTCTGGGTTATGGCAGTTCTCTGTCTTTAGAACAGGGTCTGGGTTTGGAACAGGGTCTGGGTTATGGCAGTTCTCCGTCTTTAGAACAGGGTCTGGGTTATGGCAGTTCTCTGTCTTTAGAACAGGGTCTGGGTTATGGCAGTTCTCCTCTTTAGAACTCCAGTTCTCTGTCTTTAGAACAGGGTCTGGGTTATGGCAGTTCTCTGTCTTTAGAACAGGGTCTGGGTTATGGCAGTTCTCCGTCTTTAGAACAGGGTCTGGGTTATGGCAGGTCTGGGTTATGGCAGTTCTCTGTCTTTAGAACAGGGTCTGGGTTATGGCAGTTCTCTGTCTTTAGAACAGGGTCTGGGTTATGGCAGTTCTCTGTCTTTAGAACAGGGTCTGGGTTATGGCAGTTCTCTGTCTTTAGAACAGGGTCTGGGTTTATCTTTAGGCAGTTTCTCTGTCTTTAGAACAGGGTCTGGGTTATGGCAGTTCTCCGTCTTTAGAACAGGGTCTGTTATGGCTTCTATCTTTAGAACAGGGTCAGGGTCTTTGTTCTCCGTCTTTAGAACAGGGTCTGGGTTATGGCAGTTCTCCATCTTTAGAACAGGGTCTGGGTTATGGCAGTTCTCCGTCTTTAGAACAGGGTCTGGGTTATGGCAGTTCTCCGTCTTTAGAACAGGGTCTGGGTTATGGCAGTTCTCTGTCTTTAGAACAGGGTCTGGGTTATGGCAGTTCTCTGTCTTTAGAACAGGGTCTGGGTTATGGCAGTTCTCCATCTTTAGAACAGGGTCTGGGTTATGGCAGTTCTCCGTCTTTAGAACAGGGTCTGGGTTATGGCAGTCTTTAGAACATGGTCTGGGTTATGGCAGTTCTCATCTTTAGAACAGGGTCTGGGTTATGGCAGTTCTCTGTCTTTAGAACAGGGTCTGGGTTATGGCAGTTCTCCGTCTTTAGAACAGGGTCTGGGTTATGGCAGTTCTCCATCTTTAGAACAGGGTCTGGGTTATGGCAGTTCTCTGTCTTTAGAACAGGGTCTGGGTTATGGCAGTTCTCTGTCTTTAGAACAGGGTCTGGGTTATGGCAGTTCTCTGTCTTTAGAACAGTGGGTTATGGCAGTTCTGTCTTTAGAACAGGGTCTGGGTTATGGCAGTTCTCCGTCTTTAGAACAGGGTCTGGGTTATGGCAGTTCTCTGTCTTTAGAACAGGGTCTGGGTTATGGCAGTTCTCTGTCTTTAGAACAGGGTCTGGGTTATGGCAGTTCTCCGTCTTTAGAACAGGGTCTGGGTTATGGCAGTTCTCTGTCTTTAGAACAGGGTCTGGGTTATGGCAGTTCTCTGTCTTTAGAACAGGGTCTGGGTTATGGCAGTTCTCTGTCTTTAGAACAGGGTCTGGGTTATGGCAGTTCTCCGTCTTTAGAACAGGGTCTGGGTTATGGCAGTTCTCCATCTTTAGAACAGGGTCTGGGTTATGGCAGTTCTCCGTCTTTAGAACAGGGTCTGGGTTATGGCAGTTCTCCTGTCTTTAGAACAGGGTCTGGGTTATGGCAGTTCTCCTCTTTAGAACAGGGTCTGGGTTATGGCAGTTCTCCGTCTTTAGAACAGGGTCTGGGTTATGGCAGTTCTCCATCTTTAGAACAGGGTCTGGGTTATGGCAGTTCTCCGTCTTTAGAACAGGGTCTGGGTTATGGCAGTTCTCCGTCTTTAGAACAGGGTCTGGGTTATGGCAGTTCTCTGTCTTTAGAACAGGGTCTGGGTTCTGGCAGTCTGGGTTATGGCAGTTCTCCATCTTTAGAACAGGGTCTGGGTTATGGCAGTTCTCTGTCTTTAGAACAGGGTCTGGGTTATGGCAGTTCTCTGTCTTTAGAACAGGGCCTGGGTTATGGCAGTTTGCCACCATGCCTTTCAGGCTATGCAATTCCCCTGTTACATTAAAAAGACTGGTGGATAAAGTGCTGTCTGGCGTCCCTGCAAAGACGCTCCTGTTGTATCTACAGACGATCCTCTGAAACTGTAACTCTCGCTCCATACTCACTATGATTTGATATGCACATTTGACATGTTATTCTATGGTCTACGGAAAGAGCTTACATGGAATGTTGAGATAAAGTGAAAGACGAAGGGTGATATTTCCCAGCATTTTTCTAGTGGTAGCTTATTACGGACTGCCAATGTAAAAATCTTTTCGCTAAGATTGTTTGCTGTATAATAATATTGTTCCCCTGATACACTGCAAACTTTGAAGAATAAATGTTAAGCCATAACCAAAAACAAACATTTAAGTACTTGACATTTGAGCAACAGGCCTCAAAACAAAGCCTATCAACACACGGCTCACACTGTGTTGACAATTAACTCATAAATACAAGGTACACAATTAAAATGAGAAAAATGTCACTCTCAATCGCAGTGGAAGAATACTCGATACCCAAAGTCATATTTATTGTCTGTTACAGTCGGCCTGTGTGGTATTATGTGTCGTAGTTCCTGAAATCATTTGTTGGAGAATAAATGCTTTTCTTTTTTTTTTTACAGTTGTGAAATAAAAAGGCACAGTCAAGTGCCGTCATTTATTCCAGGTTCTTTCCGCTGAACCCAGAAAGCCTTGTGTGACTCCTTTGAATATGGATTCGACTGATTCCCCACCCTCCCTTGGTACCTTACATCTCGCCAGTTCCCCAACCTCTGGAAAGACCCTCCGGTGTCCGCCACCTCTAACAAATCATTATAGCCCAGTCTGCGCTGGCAACACACATTACTGTTTGGCAACCGGAATAGAAGTTAGAAAAACTAGGGCCTGTAAACCGAGGCCGTTGGCTACTTCTAACACAACGCTAATGAGGCGTGCTAGAGATTTTGTAGCCTTCACCCTCTGGAGCAAAAGTCCACTCTCAAAATACTCCCTCATTGCCATTAATTATGGCAAACATGGTTATTGGTAATATCCTTATTACTGTTATGTATTATTTTGTTGATTGTCATTTTATTAAGGACAACACATTGGTGGTGTTGGCTGCCATAGATTTCTGCAGATAGGTTCTGGGAGTACTTCTCCAGTCCTATAATATTAAGACTTTATCAGGAGCAGGAAGAATTTGATTGTTCATGGGAATAAACATTTTGCATTTAGACTTTTTCAATTTGAGTATGTCTCTTTCTCAGGGTTTTGGATGTGGTAGCATATGTTAGTGGTTTGTATAATTCCCCACGTGTATCCCCCCCAGTCTCGACCCAAACAGAACCAAGTTGGCCTTTCATCAAAAATTGGTTCTGGTTTTTTCAAATAGTGCCCTCTCCAACAGATAGTGCCCTCCCCAACAGATAGTGCCCTCTCCAACAGATAGTGCCCTCTCCAACAGACCATTTTGGGGAAAACGGCAGTTGCTGCACGGGAAAATCTGTGCACTCCTCTTTTAAGTGAAATGAGTTCTTCCAGTTTGAGGGAAGCTCCTCTACTGGAGACGAACAAAGCTGTCTGAATCAAATGCCTTGTATTCTAGCCAGTGGTTTTGATGTCACAGATGATTGGGTTACATGGTGGTGACAGCGAATAGAAAAGCTCTGTGGTTGGTATTGCATTAGCATGACGCTAACAGGGGGGGCAATGCCAATTACCTTAATCAGAAGGCTGGTTCCATTCCATCGGGCCCTCAAGGAGGTATGCAAGTCTGCACGAGCATTGTTTCCTTGATCCTTGAGATGGCTCCTATTTACAGAAAAAGTAAACAATATTCTCCTGTGTTCATGCTCATTTTCATTATTGGATAACGAGTACTACTAATAATGTTGAATTTCATATATTTTCCAATATTGTTCCCCTCTGTAGTAAATACCCAGATCAAATTAAGGTTAATCTTTTCCCAACCCACTGCTCAGATAAACAAATCAACTTTCTGTGATGTTTAACAACTTCTTAGAGATGAATTTATTCAGACTCTGGGGAAAGGTATTAAGCTTGGCTACGGTTAGAAGGGCTGATCTCTGTACGTCCATTTTGTGATTTTGAGATGGGTGCACACACTGTACATAGATGTTTCTATTGTGTTATTGACTGTACGTTTGTTTTTGTGTAACTGTGTTGTTGTTGTTTTTTTGTCGCACTGCTTTGCTTTATCTTGGCCAGGTCCCAGTTGTAAATGAGAACTTGTTCTCAACTGGCCGACCTGGTTAAATAAAGGTGAAATAAACAAAGAAAATAAAATAGGTATCAAAATAGGCCACTTAACATTGGTTTCAATGTGTCCACTGTCCTCCAAAACATCAGCAAAGCGTTAATAGTATTGTACACAACCATGTCCATAACCACATGCTAAACTTCTCGGTATTATCTGTGGAAACAAACAACACTCGATTGGCCTCCCAGGCCTATCGAGTGTTCGGCACGTTGATGTGGAATTCTAACATAGGCTTGGCTGCCCAAAAACTGTTTTGTATTTTGGCCCTTTAATGTAAAAAGGAAGTCTATATGGTGTTGTAAAATCCTGGGCCAAAATATATCAGAGGAGTTGCACAATAATGAAGGCATTCAAGCATTTTACAAGGATAAGAAGGTTCCAGACTTGTTTCTAATCAGAACACAATGAAGTATACACTCATCCACGGTCTTCTAGCTTCCGGTTCCTTTGACACCCCAAAGTCTTTGGTGGAACACATACCTTATGCTTGAATTGGCATTAGTGACTGGCAATACAAGACTAAACACTGTGGTGGTTGCTGTTATTGGCATTAGTGACTGGCAATACAAGACTAAACACTGTGGTGGTTGCTGTTATTGGCATTAGTGACTGGCAATACAAGACTACACTGTGGTGGTTTGCAGATAGTGGCGTTGCTGTTATTGGCATTAGTGACTGGCAATACAAGACTAAACACTGTGGTGGTTTGCAGATAGTGGCGTTGCTGTTATTGGCATTAGTGACTGGCAATACAAGACTAAACACTGTGGTGGTTTACAGATAGTGGCGTTGCTGTTATTGGCATTAGTGACTGGCAATACAAGACTAAACACTGTGGTGGTTTGCAGATAGTGGCGTTGCTGTTATTGGCATTAGTGACTGGCAATACAAGACTAAACACTGTGGTGGTTTGCAGATAGTGGCGTTGCTGTTATTGGCATTAGTGACTGGCAATACAAGACTAAACACTATGGTGGTTTGCAGATAGTGGCGTTGCTGTTATTGGCATTAGTGACTGGCAATACAAGACTAAACACTGTGGTGGTTTGCAGATAGTTGCGGTTGCTGTTATTGGCATTAGTGACTGGCAATACAAGACTAAACACTGTGGTGGTTTGCAGATAGTGGCGTTGCTGTTATTGGCATTAGTGACTGGCAATACAAGACTAAACACTGTGGTGGTTTGCAGATAGTGGCATTTGCTGTTATTGGCATTAGTGACTGGCAATACAAGACTAAACACTGTGGTGGTTTGCAGATAGTTGCGGTTGCTGTTATTGTTATCCAAAAGGCATTTTTGGATAGTTTCAGGATTTGACACCACATAAATGACATCACACTGGTAGTAAAGGTATGAGAAGTCTGCTCTGACCACCTGCTTTGACCCGTGAGGTCATTGGTGTAGAGAAGCTTGGGAACACATTCCCCCTGAAGGAAGGGGGGGGGGGTAGTGTAGTGACCTTCACACAACCCCTAGCGACCTTGTCAAGAGATGTCTTGGTGTACCAGCTCAGTCCTTTGGTTGTCAGTCGCTGGACCCGGGTTCCAGTCCCAGTTGTTGAATTTGCTAAAGAATCTTTCATTATATCTCCAACTACATCCAGTTATTCATTATACAGTCTATGGCTCTGACTTTGATCATTATCTTTAAGAACAGCTGGTATCGTAAAGGTACATTGTGGTATTTTTGTTTCTAATAGTGAACTAGAAATTAATCTCTGATTTTAACTATATGGTTCATATGTGCATAATATATGATATAAATCTGTATCTTACCAAATTTAATCACAAAATCCTTTGTTTTTTTTATAAGGTCCAATTGACCAAACGTCCTGAGCTTTTTGGGGGGCCGTGGTGAGGTGTTTCTCTTATAGTGATAAGTTCATTCCGGGGGAACCATTTTTGGATCACAAGGCCAAAAGCAAAAGGGCATCTTTAATCAATGAATACATATGTATGAGAAACAAACGGCTTTGAATTGACACACCACTACAGATGCATCACATTCGGTTCCAATCCAAATGTTAGGGAAATGGACAATATCTTATTGATATGGTTTATAGCCCCTTAAACAGGTGCAGCTGCAATTGTGAGGCAAAAACTGCCCACAAAATTGTTATATTTAAGACTTTCCACTGAGCCCCACAAGCTATTCAAATCCTCTGGGGCTACTTAATGCATGAAACCAGACCAGCAGCAGGGTTAAGAATTGGCATGGGGGCAAATGCAATGCAGACATGTTTGTTTAATAATGTTAAGAGTACAGGAAGTTACTCGCTGCCAGGAATATCTGCAGGGAAGTAAAAAAATAACCGACTTACAACCAAATAAATATTTCCCCCAAATGCAACTAATCTTCCGATAATTAACTTTCACAACATGCTCCCAACGTCTGCGCTTGTTGATGGTTCATGTGTGAGTAGAGCAAACTGAACCTGATGTGAATCCAGATCCTTGTGGCACATCGCTCCCTTCATGTAACATACAAGGACCAGAAACGAGGAGGATGTGGCGAACATGACCTGGTATCATGACATCACGTGCCATGATTAAAAGGCCCCTCGTTTATGACTGTGAACTACATGGGAACCTGAAACAATTAATTCTGTCATCGCACAGGGTGGCTGAACAGGTTGATGCAATTTTCCCAAATTGAACATGCTTCCTCATCATTGTCGATAGTGTATGTTGGTCAATGAACATCTGGGATTCTACTTTGCTTGTGTACGGTAAATTCAGGACGTGTACTGAACAGTTGGGTGCATTTAAAAAGTTTCCTTGTTCTGCAAAGTGGATATAACTACACAGATCAGGGCAAAGTTCAAAAATCTATTGCTTTACATGTGCAAACAAACTTGGCACTTGGGGAACTGGCGAGATGTAGGTCACTAAAGGAGGGGGGCACAACAGTACATTTAGAAAAGCACTGTTGCTACAGCAACGTATTTATTATGTTGTGTTATCTGTATTGACCCACCAAACAGTCCCCTAGTCTATATTGTCTGTTCACAATCTCTCCTTCTTGCTTTTTAGATGAACTCACATGCCCCCCCCCCCACACACACACACACACACTTTTCATATGATAGTAATAGTTTGATCAGAAGTACATTACACTGCTACTCAAAATAGTTAATTGATCGATGACATTATGTTTTTCTTCACTCTGCTCATGAGAAACAAGCCCCACAGAAATCCTGCACCTCGTCAAGGTCCAACACTTTTGTCATAAGCCACAATCCCAAGGGACACGTCACCATACCCTCCTCACTCAAACACCTAAAGATCTGTCAAGCCCCTTCTTTGCAACTTTAGAGCAAGCCCCCCGCCCCCCACCCACAACAGGGGGGAGACCCCAATCACTGCAGGGTGTGTTTGTGTGTTTTGGTTGCTACACGGCTCTGTAAACAAGGTCCTTTCGGTCCGGGCAATGTTTGTGGCTCCGCTCTCCTGCCCTCGTCCTTCTAAGACTTAACGACACTTTGTCAACTCGTGATAGGATCTTTGACAGCCATATTATTCCAAGACTCCCCACTCTTTTGAGGTTAAAATGTAGTTGATTCATCAGTGCTGTAATGTGGACCATAAATATATATTTTTCCAATTATAAGACGTGCAGGTATATCTTGTTACCCGCATGTATAAGACTTTATAATGTCTTCGAGCTGCGTTACAATATGCCTTATAATATGTATCTACGAATTAATCTTTCAAAGGTTATCGGTAGGTTTGGACTGTGGTTCAAGGCAAAGTTGTAGGCAACAAGCATACATCAAGACAAATCCTCAGGTAAGCTAAAATACATTAGATACACTTTCCTAGTACCGAGTTTCCCTCCTCAATTCGTCAGGCCATGGACTCTAAAAGTTGTCAAAAGCGTTCCACAGGGATGCTGGCCCATGTGGACTACAATCTATCCCACAGTTGTATCAAGTTGGCTTGATTTCCTATGGGTGGTGGACGATCCTTGATACACACGGGAAACTGTTGAGCGTGAAAGACCCAGCAGCGTTACAGTTCTTGACACAAACCGGTGCGTCTGACACCTACTACCATAACCCATTCAAAAGCACTTATAATATTTTGTTTTGCCCGTTCAACTTCTGAATGGCACACATACACAATCCATGTCTCACTTGTCTCAAGGCTTAAAAATCCTTCTTTAACTTGTCTCCTCCCCTTCATCTACACTGATTGAAGTGGATCTAACAAGGGACATCAATAAGGGATCATAGCTTTCACCTGGATTCACCTGCACAGTCTTTGTCATGGAAAGAGCATGTTTTGTACACTCATATATCACTGTATGATTGTAGACACATGGAATTGATTAGGAAAGTGGGATGACAAGACGTGCTCTATACTGTACGCATGTGTTCCTTTGCTAAACAGCTTGAATGACATAATAATTACTTCAGATTTAATGACCAAATGATAATAAAGTGCCGGGTTTAGATCCTCTTCTCCTGCACCAACTCTCCACCTTGTTGAAAGCTTGGATCGGCCTGTTCTCTGTCAAAAGATGGCAGAGAGCGAGAGAGAAAACAGCGGATAGGAGGAAAAGTAAGTGAAAAGGTGTGTGGCCATGAGCTATGTTATGTATAACACAGCTTCCTGGGCCAGAGAACTCTGGCTGCGCAAAAAAATAATCTGATTTCAATAACCCAGTTAGTGAAATACTCTGTGATTTCTTTCTTTAGAATTCTATAATTCCCCAGGCTCGATTCACCTCCATAGCTGGAATTGACCTGCGTAGGTTTGCTTGGCATCGCAAGTGTCCAACTGGCTGGTTGCCCAGCGATGGAAAAGGGGTGTGGCCGTGACAGTGTGGGAAAACCAACGGACTGGTTCTCTACAAGAACTTGCTCAATAAGAACACACATTTCCGTTTTGCTACGGTGTGCCGTACTGAACACAACCCTGTAGGGATTTTTAAAATCTATATTTTTTAAAGATTTTTGTAACGGGGTAGATCAGCTTTAATACTACAGAAAGATTGTGTCTTCCATGAATGTAATTGTCTGCATCCCTTTACAATCCCCCATTACGTTTAAAAGACGTAATATATATATATATATATATATCAAATATATATTTTTATTTTAATATATTGTGCTTTATTATTTTCTACTATATCCCTGCCATCCCTCCCATAATTGGAGTAAATTCATGGACAACAACTCTTAGGAGAGATAGCTATGTAGATCTTAAGCATTGTTGTGAAGAGGTCTGGTTTGTTTTTATTGGTTGAATAGGATTCAGCTGTTGAGAGTTTCACACCTACTGCCACACAGGATATCTTCACAGACCATTAAAAGCAGAAGCCACATTTGTTTTAAAATCCCCATAAGAGCACTTATAGCAGGATCTCTCTCAGGTCTGAACCCTTACTCCAGATCCCCTTTGATTTTCGTGAAAGTCCAAATTAAATGTGTACACAGACCTCAAGCTAGGATTTGGCCCGTAAACTGTTATTTTACGATCTGGGATCCTTTAAGATATGAAAAATAGACTCCATGAAATGTGCTATCTGAGTGAGTCCACAGCTCAAGACATTCCTTGCCCATGGCGCTGATTCATTTGAAACCATATTGCGTAATGTTCACTGTTGTCACTGACGTGGAACCACGCATGACAATAAGACAACATTACGGGATTAATAAATCTCATACTTCACATCTAATCATTTAAATATGCTACTCTATAGTTTGCAACAATAATCTAGGGAGGGCAGCACGGCATTTAAATCAGAACAGCAGCATAGAATTACATAACTACCTAAACATTCCTGCAATGCTGTGGGAGCATTCATGAGGTTGGTCTTGCTGCTGTGGGAGCATTCAGGAGGTTGGTCTTGCTGCTGTGGGAGCATTCATGAGGTTGGTCTTGCTGCTGTGGGAGCATTCAGGAGGTTGGTCTTGCTGCTGTGGGAGCATTCAGGAGGTTGGTCTTGCTGCTGTGGGAGCATTCATGAGGTTGGTCTTGCTGCTGTGCGAGCATTCATGAGGTTGGTCTTGCTGCTGTGGGAGCATTCAGGAGGTTGGTCTTGCTGCTTTGGGAGCATTCATGAAGTTGGTCTTGCTGCTGTGGGAGCATTCAGGGGGTTGGTCTTGCTGCTGTGGGAGCATTCAGGAGGTTGGTCTTGCTGCTGTGGGAGCATTCATGAGGTTGGTCTTGCTGCTGTGGGAGCATTCATGAGGTTGGTCTTGCTGCTGTGGGAGCATTCATGAGGTTGGTCTTGCTGCTGTGGGAGCATTCATGAGGTTGGTCTTGCTGCTGTGGGAGCATTCAGGGGGTTGGTCTTGCTGCTGTGGGAGCATTCAGGGGGTTGGTCTTGCTGCTGTGGGAGCATTCATGAGGTTGGTCTTGCTGCTGTGGGAGCATTCAGGGGGTTGGTCTTGCTGCTGTGGGAGCATTCAGGAGGTTGGTCTTGCTGCTGTGGGAGCATTCATGAGCTAGTCTTGCCAAGACTAGCTCCATCAGTAGAGGCGGGTAAGCCGTGTCAAATGATTGGGCTGGAAGGAAATACACTTTTATTCCACGCTCCAAACAACCCCCACACGCGTACACACGCACACGGTTGTTTGGTCTACAAGGGGATTGGGGAGACCTTGGTCGTGTTTCATCTACAGTAAGATATTGTCCTTTAAGGGAGAGATGATTCTTAACATTAGTTTGCGAAATCAAAATCCTATCAGTTATTTGAATCTCTGTGCTGATTTCGAGGGTCGCTGTGAAGAGTTTTTTTGTTGTTTTGGTTTTACAAATTACATGACCAGAGTGTGCTCTGATTCAGAGGGGTTGGGTTAATTGCAGAAGACACATTTCAGTTGAAGGCATTCAGTTGTACAACTGACTAGGTATCCCCCTTTACAACTGACTAGGTATCCCCCTTTACAGCTGACTAGTTATCCCCCTTTACAACTGACTAGGTATCCCCCTTTACAACTGACTAGGTATCCCCCTTTACAGCTGACTAGGTATCCCCCTTTACAACTGACTAGGTATCCCCCTTTACAACTGACTAGGTATCCCCCTTTACAACTGACTAGGTATCCCCCTTTACAACTGACTAGGTATCCCCCTTTACAACTGACTAGGTATCCCCCTTTACAACTGACTAGGTATCCCCCTTTACAGCTGACTAGGTATCCCCCTTTACAGCTGACTAGGTATCCCCTTTACAACTGACTAGGTATCCCCCTTTACAGCTGACTAGTTATCCCCCTTTACAACTGACTAGGTATCCCCCTTTACAACTGACTAGGTATCCCCCTTTACAGCTGACTAGGTATCCCCCTTTACAACTGACTAGGTATCCCCCTTTACAACTGACTAGGTATCCCCTTTACAACTGACTAGGTATCCCCTTTACAACTGACTAGGTATCCCCCTTTACAATTGACTAGGTATCCCCCTTTACAACTGACTAGGTATCCCCCTTTACAACTGACTAGGTATCCCCCTTTACAGCTGACTAGGTATCCCCCTTTACAGCTGACTAGGTATCCCCCTTTACAACTGACTAGGTATCCCCCTTTACAGCTGACTAGGTATCCCCCTTTACAACTGACTAGGTATCCCCCTTTACAACTGACTAGGTATCCCCCTTTACAGCTGACTAGGTATCCCCCTTTACAACTGACTAGGTATCCCCTTTACAACTGACTAGGCATCCTCCTTTACAACTGACTAGGCATCCTCCTTTACAACTGACTAGGTATCCCCCTTTACAACTGACTAGGTATCCCCCTTTACAACTGACTAGGTATCCCCCTTTACAGCTGACTAGGTATCCCCCTTTACAACTGACTAGGTATACCCCTTTACAACTGACTAGGTATCCCCCTTTACAACTGACTAGGTATCCCCCTTTACAACTGACTAGGTATCCCCCTTTACAGCTGACTAGGTATCCCCCTTTACAACTGACTAGGTATCCCCCTTTACAGCTAACTAGGTATCCCCCTTTACAGCTGACTAGGTATCCCCCTTTACAGCTGACTAGGTATCCCCCTTTACAGCTGACTAGGTATCCCCCTTTACAACTGACTAGGTATCCCCCTTTACAACTGACTATGGTATCCCCCTTTACAACTGACTAGGTATCCCCCTTTACAACTGACTAGGTATCCCCCTTTACAACTGACTAGGTATCCCCCTTTACAGCTGACTAGGTATCCCCCTTTCCCTTTCCTTTCCCTTTCTGATTTAGCTTTACAAATAACAATTTAATAATCTGTTTAGCAATCGGTTAGGATGACTTTCAGGCCTTTAAGTTCGTGTCATATTCTTGAAAATGACTCTTAATAGGGTTCCTGAGTGGCGCAGCAGTCTAAGGCACTGCATCTCAGTGCAAGAGTTGTCACTACAGTCCCTGGTTTGAATCCAGGCTGTATCACAACCGGCCGTGATTGGGAGTCCCATAGTCGCCGCACAATTGGCCCAGCGTCGTCCGGGTTTGGCCGGGGGTAGGCCGTCATTGTAAATAAGAATTTGTTCTTAACTGACTTGCCTAGTTAAATGAATAACAGATTGGGGTTTCCACATGGCTCTTTGTCCAGACATGGATGTGGTCAAATTCATTTAGAATTTCCTTCCGTCCATCAGGATGTTGGACATAGCAATAATCATGATGGGTCATCATGTACCCTGTATATACATTTTTTTCTCCAAATATCAGTGTCTAAACTGTCCCTCATTCCTGCACAGAACCTCATTGGACTTAATTGGACTTAATTGCGAATATGAAATGCAGAGTGTTGTTCTTATTTCTGGTTTTGAATGATGTTTT